>NC_056726.1:332637419-332737419 GCF_019279795.1 Protopterus annectens
TTTCATTTTATATAGTGCAAGTAAGTAACAGAGCTCAGAAAAATTAATGTTTGATTGAAAAAGGGATAATGTAAAGGTGTGCAAGACTGTGTGATAGCAGTTGGTGCATATGTGAAAATGTTTGCGTGTTAGGATTAAAGTAAGGGTTAGGTAAGGGGCATATTTTGTGTATTCTGTGTCCTTTTGTCTTGTGTAGTGGTACTGTAAGGCAAAGGGTTTTTAGTAATGTGTAAGGTTATGCTTAACAGACATGATCATATGTGGAGCTTTTCTTTCCAAGCCTCCACTAAAAAGTGAGTCTCAGTGTAGTGGACAACAAATTTCACAAAACATCAATAATAAGCAAACAAGCAGACAATATTAATATACTTAACCTCCTCTCTAATAAAGTTACTGTAGTTCTTATCTGAATAAGCAACTCTGTAGGCAAAATGTCGTGCTGTATTTAATGTTGAAAAGTTGCAAACAATCACACAGGTTACTACTGCTATTTTATATGAATTCCTCTAGTTCAAAAGTTGTAAACAATCACATAGGTTACTACTGCTATTTTATATGAATTCCTCTAGTTCAAAAGTTGTAAACAATCACACAGGTTACTACTGCTATTTTATATGAATTCCTCTAGTTCAAAAGTTGTAAACAATCACATAGGTTACTACTGCTATTTTATATGAATTCCTCTAGTGTGTTTTATGCTGTAATATATTATGTGCTATATTCTACATCTTAGATTCTAAATGTCTTGCATTATTCCGTACTGCATTTTGTGACTTATGCAGCTATGCTAAGTGATACATTTGTGTTCCGTATTTGTATTTTAAAAAGTGTTAAACTATATGAACAGCAGTGCAAACTCGATAATTACAGTATTTTATCTATGTACGTATGCATGCATATGTATCTATCTCCTCATTGACTGGCTTATAGAGAAAAGAATTGGATTCATAATTTGGAGGGATACATACTCTGTTGGCAATAATAGTTTTGGAAAGTCTTAGTTTTGTGGCCTGATAGTTCAGCACAGAGAGTTAAACTATGTGGCTGGAATGAATTTCATCCTACAGTCATCTCTTTGACTTTCTCAGTCTATACTGACAAGCTGTATGATACCGAGCTACTGAATTAAAAGTGCAAGTTCTCCAGATCATCTCAGAAAAGAGGCATGGGTGTCTGTTGGCCTTAGCTACTTAAAAGTTGAATGAAAAATGCCTGATGCCCTTCTCATCTGGGAGACTGTTTTGTGTAATGCATCGTTATGTCTGCTCACCTTATGCTAATGCCTGACAGATGTCATGTGTTTACATACTTTATGTTATTGAGGCACAATATTTCTTTAGTGTATTGTACATCATTTGTGAGCTAAAGATGATGTGTGTATATCAATGCATTAGTATAGCAGCTTGCTCTAATTTTTGTGATGACTTGCAAATGGGCAATAGTGTAGGCCAACATCTCCAAAGATAAAAGCACAGCTGTATGGTAATATGTAGCAGATCAAAGTGTATGTGCCTCTAAGTAAACTAAACATGTATCAGATTAGAATTCTTTTTTTTTTTTGCATAATATTCATAGTCATACACAGTTTATACAACTGTTATATACATCTATATTTCACTGCAGTGTAATTACAGGGACATTTGCTACCATTTCTGAGCACCATGCACATATACACACATTTCTGACCATTTCTCAAAGTGTCTCTTCTATTCTTTTTCATCCCCCTCCCTGCATATCTATCTATCTATCTATCTATCTATCTATCTATCTATCTATCTATCTATCTATCTATCTATCTTCGGGTATCATACACAAGAAAGGAAAGCATACATTTCCTTTCACCGCTGCTTCAGTATCACCCACAAAAACAATAAACGTGGCCTGGAATGCTGCAGAAATGCACATACAAAAGGCTGTCAGGATTTTGAAATTAAAGTAGTGTCCATTTTTTTCTTTTTCTGTCCTTGGACTTTCACATTTTTATTATTTATTCTTCTGTTAAAAAAATCATAAATAATTCATGCGAAGGTGGGGCACTGCAAATAAATATACTACCATTAACACAGTATTCACAATTTTTCCCTTGTAACTAGTTGGTATTCTATTAATGGCTACTAAAGGAACAGACTTTTAGGTGAGAACAACTAAACTGGAGGTGTTACCCATCAACTTGTTACCCAGCATTGTCAGATGAAAATGTGATGCCTAACAGAAAATAAGATGCAGACACCTCTCTCTCTCTTTCGGCTTTTCCCGGTTAGGGGTCGCCACAGCGGAACTCCGGTCCGCTAATGAGTGGCAGTAGATTTTTAAGTGCTGGCTTGCCGGGCCTAACGCACAACCTTCAGTGAAGGAACGCCCATTCATGCATGTCGACACACAGAAGACGCTCTAACTGTGAGGTGACAACGCTACTGCAGCACCACCACCGCAGATAAGATGCAGACACCTAAGAACATGAAAACAAAGTGAAATTCCAGTCTAGGGATTATGTTTCTTCACATGAAAAGCAGATAAATGGAGTAAAGTATAGAATAATTTTGTATTTTGCACATTCCATTTCTGCACCTTATTTGCAGCAGGGTGCAAGATGCTATTTGGTTTGTTTGTCTTTTTCACACATGATGATGGTAGGAAATTGGGGAAATCGGAAGAAGTTGAGAGAATTAAGATAAAAGAAAAAATGGCACAACAGGTTAACAGTTTTAAGTATGTGGGAGGGGTGGTTGAGGAGAAAGGAAGTCTGAATAAAGAGGTGAAAGCTAGAATCAGAGGGGCAGTGTATGACAGAAGAATGCCAAAGAAGTTGAAAGGTAAGGTGTACAAAACAGTGGTATGAACAGCACTACTGTATGTACAGAAAACTGGGCAGTAAAGGCAGAGCAGTTGAGGAAGGTAGAGGTGAAGAAAATGAAGTGGCTGAGATGATTGGTCAGATGCACACTGTGTGAGGATATAACAACAGAAGCCAAAATAGCTACAGTTCCAGAGAAGATCAAAAAGAACAGATTAGGCTCATGTGCAGAAATGTGGAAGACAATCTAGTGGAGAAGATTTGGGACAGACAGGAAGAAGGCAAGAAGAAATCAGGGTATCCAGCAAAGAAGTGGATAGATTGTGTGAGAGAAGACATGTGACAGTCAGATATGAGTGTTAAAGAAGGTGGAAGAGTGGCATTGACTACAGAGGGATGGCAACAGTTGACATGATACACCGACCCCATGTAGAAAATGGGGAAAAAATGGTTATTGATAATGATGATGATGATGATGATGATGATTTCATACTTATGGTATTTGGCCTCTAACATGCAAACAGATGTTTTGCCGAACAGCACTATGCCCTTTCAGTGAGGAATGATCCTAGGTGGACAAATGATGTCCAAAACATACTTCTTCATGTCAAAAGAGCAACTATGTAATAAAAAACCTAACATGACAATGTGCTGGAAGTCCTTCAATATTTACAACAGGGACTGATTTCAAAATAAGGAGAGGCAGGAGTGATCTGTTTATTATTTCACAATGCATGCACAACATGGCTTTCGACCTAACCATAGAACCACAATGGCACTATTAATACTTACAGACGCCATTAACCATAACCACCTTAGAAACAATGGTCAGCTAGTCTCCTCAATATACCTAGACATGTCCAAACCATTTGATACAATCTCCCACCAAAAACTTTTACAAGAACTCCTGTCCCTTAAACTAAATCTAAACTAAGTCACTCTACCCTTCAATGCTTCCATGATTATTTATCAGGCCAACAACAAGCAGTAAAATGGCACAATGATTTCTCTCCTACATTATGTACTACAGCGAAAAATCTTAGGCCCACTCCGAATTTAACATTTTTACTAACAAGCTCCATTCTACTACTGACATAGCCAAAATTATACAATATGCAGATGACTCGACTCTTACATGTGCAGCCCCCTCCTTCTCCGAACTTCATGGCAAAACCCAATTCTCTTTCACTGCTGTAGAATTCTGGCTTGCCAGCACAATTAGTCCTGAACCCCAATAAAAAATTAATGTTATTCTCAAAGAATAAACTCTCATACCAACACACACCTTTCCAGATCTATTCATCAAATAACACCAAGATTGAACCAGTATCACACACCAAACTTCTTGCTATCACAATTGATAACAACTTGAAATTTGATAAACATCTGGTAACTGTCATTAAAAATGTTCACATTAAACTAGGCTCCCTCTATAGAGCCAAACCATATCTTACTGATTTCACCAACAATCTATTGCCAGGACACATTTACTGTCTCCCCTCCTATATGCCTCTGCCATCTTCACTAACTTGAAGAAAACCAAACTAACTAAACTTGAGGTATGCTATAATAAAATTGCCTGATTTGCTAACAACTTCCCATATAGAGCTCACCACAGTATTGCACTACAACAGCTTAACTGGCTGGAATTACCCAATCTCCTTATATTTACCCAGCTTACAATAGCCACAAGACATTGTATCAACCTGAAAAATGTCCAGCTCTACAAAACCTACTTAAAACCCAAAACAACACAAGACAACTCAGATCTTTTGATAAGCTCCTTCTACAAGTAACTAAGACTAACAACTCCCATGGAGGCTCTCTGTACTCCAACAGTATCTACAGGATATGGAACATGACCCCCCTCAATCTATACTAACCATTGTTAACCCCCAAATATTTAAAATGCTGCTCAAGTTCCACCTCTCCAAGTTATGTCTCTGCTCATATCTTAATCCTGGCTGAATAATATCACTATTCATAATTTCTCCTAATTTCTCCCTGACTAATTAGTTACTATACTTCTAAGATACCTTCCATCTCTTATCCTTTCTTACTCTCATAGTCATTGTAATCTTTTCTTCTTTTATACACTAACACAGATTTATAACTATACTATTTAATAATAATATATTTTAATTTCAACTGTTAGCACATAATAAAATACTATCTTTTAACACATCTTTTGACTACTTTTCAACCAAAGGATTATAACATCATAGGAGGTTACTAGGCTAATGGCCCTGGGGCCCTTACAAGCCTATCCAAGAGTTTATCCCCCAAAAAGAAACCTCAGACAACACTTGTCACCTCTCCCAATGAGGGACACAGGTGGAACTTCTGGGACAAATTTGTGTTTTCCCATCCATTCATCAAGGTTGTGCTTGAAGAGGGTCAGCGAGGTACTCTGTATGACATGTATGGGAAGTCTATTCCAGAGACGGGGCAGCCTCTGAGAGATGAACCTCTCTCTTCAGCAGGTTTTGTTGATGTTGCATGTTAGATTTAGGCCTTTCAAGTGTGTAATGTTCGAGGAGTTAGACTTACGGATATGGAGTATCTCTAGTAGGGCAGGGTCTGATATTGCTTTGTAGATGAGACACAAATCACCTCTGAGCAATCTGTATGATACTGAGTAGAGTGATAGTGATTTGAGCATGTCAACATAGGACAGGTGTTGGAGGCCATGGATTCTCTTTGTGAGGTATTTCTGTGGCCTTTCCAATTGGTGCAGGTGTTTGGAGAGGTACATACCAAACGGGGCATTATACTCAATTATTGGCCTAATTAGGGAGGGGAACAGAGAGGTAATAACCTCCTTTTTTCTGGATGCAATCCCTTTACTTATGAGATGAAACCTGAGTACCAGACCTCCCAACCGTTCCGAATTACTCGGTTTTTACCGAGTTTTGGGGTCCAAATGAAGTTGTGCCACGATTCCTGAGTGGCACCCCTTCATTTCCGATTTTTCTTAGCTTTTTTAAAATTTTCGTGCTGTCAGAGCTGACGTCATCACGTGCGCAATGACGTCAGCTCCGTCAGGCTACCAGCCAGTCGGAATTGAGCTCAAGGAGCTCACATCATCATTTCCGGCTGGCTGACTTAAATTTAAAAACAGCGGGAATTGCAAGCTAGCGGGCCGCGCTTGTGCAGGATTACTGAACAGGGAAGCTGAAACGCTTGTTCAAAGCAGTTCGGGGGATATGGCAGGGAAACAGGGATTAATGGCAGACGCTTGTGCAGAGCAGTTCGACATAAGCGGGGATATGGCAGCAACAATGGCAGGGATTAATGGCAGCAAAGAGCAGTTCACCGAGCCAGGAAGCTGAAGCGCTTGTGCAGAGCAGTGGATTAATGGCAGCAACTGAAACGGGTAAGGAACATTGTGTGTGTGTGTGTGTGTGTGTGTGTGTGTGTGTGTGTGTGTGTGTGTGTGTGTGTGTGTGTGTAAATGAATGCATGTTAATGTTTTTGTGCTTTTTTTGGAATACTATTTTCAAAACGAAAATGATAGCACATGTACACATGAAACTAAACTTGGTTAAAGCTTATTTTCATACCAAGAAGTAATGTACAGCAGGTTTCTGTTGCTGTCATTGACAGAAGAGCCATTACAAAATATAGAAATAAGCTAAAAGTAACGTGAAAAATTTGCTTTCCAATACAAAAAAAATAATGCTTTTCTCATTAGTGAACCACTGTAGAGACAGTAACAAAAAATAACCACACAAAATGCTTTAATCTGTGTAGAGAAGTTCATATCTTGGTATTCATAAGAGATGGTTGCCAAAATGCAACAAGCATCAATCTGTTTTCTTACCAAAACAAAAAAATAATATTTGCCTCATGGTCTGCAAGCAGTTATGCAAGACCTTCAAAAAATCAGGAACTCCAAGAATTTATGAAAGCCACAAATCTCAAATGGAATGGTTTTGAGGAACATCTTAGTCTGATATGTCTAATTTGTAGAATACCACAGAAATATAAGTATGAGAATTATTGAATGTTGAATGGCATTCTGCTATCACATACTAACTCTAACAAAATATTCATAAACAGAAAAAAGTTGTAGTACTACTGAGTGCAGTACGTACAGCTGGCATACTGCCCAGTTTTGTCAATGATATATATGTATGTATTGGGGACTTACTGAGCAGACAAGACACTCCGACTATTAGCCCATATGAGTCATTGTATGCCGTCTAATTGTACTATCTTTTTACGTAATTTACATTTGTCTATTTCTTCCAGTTTTTCAGTGGATTTTGTCAGCCAACATATATTCCGCCCACTATCTTGGGCTCCCACTATTAGCCTTTCATCTTAGCCATTCTTGCATTAAGTCTTGGTCAACATGAAGTTGTTCTAGAAGATGTTTATATTTTCCACCATATTTAGGGACTTCCAATATTATTTTATTTTATTCTAATCCTTTTCTTCACATTCTTCATATCTACTTCTGGTTTTATTTCCATTCCCACTACTCTTGAAATGCTTCATGTAAGTTAAATAAGGAAATCAGCTCAGACTTCTCTTCATGCTTAGAACTCTCGCTATATTGGAATCTGATGAGGTCCACAAATATGTTTGCAGTCCCACAATTGTAGACTTACACATGTGATCATTTTCCAGTAGGCCCATACCATCTTTAGATCAAGGGATACATAGTCCTGATAAGCATGAAGAATTTTTCTTGTTTTCTTGTTCAAGTAATTCAATGCTATTTGGGGGCCAGTCAATCAAACCAAAGATGTAAGTTAGAACAGGAAGAGCAAATTGGTTTATAGCTTGGACTTTTACTAGATGTCAATGAAGCTTTCAATATTAGCTTAAGTCTTCTGAAGTATTCCATGCTAAACTTTGTTCTTATTTGTTCATATTTTATTACCAACCCTTCACCAGTTTCCATATATTTATACACCCCCTCCTGCTCAAGTTTCTTTATATCACATTCCTGTCCCAGGTTGATATTTTCTTGGTGCTGCAGCTTTCTTTTTGTAAACATTGCTTTTGCACATTTATCAAGACCAAATGTAATTCTTACCTCATCTGAGAAAGTTTTATCCATTCTAGTTGTGCTTTCAGATCCTCATCTGATAAACTATACAATTTTAAATCATCCACAAAAAGTGCATGAGATGTCTTTAAACAAGGTTTGGTTCTGGAAGTTAAGCTGTAGCCATAACTTAACCTATTAAGTAAAAAGCATAATGGGTTAAGGGCACGACAAAACAGCAGCAGTAACAAAGAATAGCCATAAGTATCCCTCTTTGAATTTTTATCTCTGGGATAATAATTTGCCCTTGGTTGTGGCTTAGCTGCAACTTGGTTTGCAACTGTTTCGTGGTCACTGTAACATAACTGATCAATTTAAGATGTATCTTGTACATATGCAAGCATTCCAGTATCCATGAATATGGGATTCTACTGATTTTTTTTTTGTAATCTGTACATCTCATATTTAGATTCTTCACATTTTACATCTCTCTGTTATGGCTCAGTTTAACAACAGATGACCCTTTGATGTGACATTATTTTAGTACCTTTTTGTTCAATTGCCATGAATGATTTTTTTTTCTAAATAGCTATTGTCTCTGTCTTTTCCAATCAGACCTCCCAACCATTCCAAATTATTCAGTTTTTACCGAGTTTTGGGGTCCAAATGAAGGGGTGCCATGATTCCCGAGTGGCACCCCTTCATTTCCGATTTTTCTTAGCTTTTTTAAAATTTTCGCGCTGTCGGAGCTGATGTCATCACATGCGCAATGTCAGCTCCGTCAGGCTACCAGCCAGTCAGAATTGAGCTCAAGGAGCTCACATCATCATTTCCGGCTGGCTGACTTAAATTTTAAAACAGCGGGAATTGCAATCTGGCGGGCCGCGCTTGTGCAGGATTACTGAACAGGGAAGCTGAAACGCTTGTGCAGAGCAGTTCGGGGGATATGGCAGAGAAACAGATTAATGGCAGACGCTTGTGCAGAGCAGTATGACAGAAGCGGGGATATGGCAGCAACAACGGCAGGGATTAATGGCAGCAAAGAGCAGTTCACCGAGCCGGGAAGCTGAAGCGCTTGTGCAGAGCAGTGGATTAATGGCAGCAACTGAAACGGGTAAGGAACATTTTGTGTGTGTGTGTGTGTGTGTGTGTGTGTGTGTGTGTGTGTGTGTGTGTTTGAAAATGCCCCCATATAATACACTTGGTGGCTAGTGGTATTCAGGCTCAAACCCTGTACCTTTAGTACAGGGTAAAAAGAGCCTACTATCCCTAGCCACCACCATTTCTGAGTGAGTTGAGAGCTATGATGAGAAGTGAGAGCATGTTTTTTTTTTGTGCTAGGAGTTTAGAGCTATGATAAGAAGTAGAGCACACAATTTGTATTCCCCTATTATTGTTTTTGTGCTAACAGTTCAGAGATATGGTGAGTGAGAAGTGAGAACTGAATTTGTATTCCCCTATTGGCTTTGTTGTTTGTCCATGTTTTTTGTGTTGAGGTTAAGAGCTATGTTGAGAAATGAGAAATTAATTCACTAAATGATGGCTATTAAGTTTCAGTCTTCCTATTTTTCAGGCAGCTGCTGATTTGGGATAGTGGTATGTTGTTCTGAATGTAGTGCATAGAGTCCTGGGTTCAAAACCTGCCAGTGAAATGCATGATGTAGAACAACATTTTATTCTAGCAACTTTACAAAATTATACAAGCAATGTTTAAAATGTGTCCCTGGTTGACCCTTTGTCCCCCCCCCAAAAAAAAATGAAATTGAAAATAAGTTCAAGAAGCTGTGCAAGATGCCTATGGCTTACACTACTGTCATTCTATTTATAGTGTGGGTGTGGAAGCAGACTTTTATGATGGAAAAGTACTGAATTGTGCAGTTTTGTCATTATTGGTTCATGTGTTTTGTTTCATTGCCTACAATACAGATTACTGGGGATGTTCAAACAATAAATTTAAAATGCGCTCTAACATGTGTGTTGTATTATAAAAGGAGTATAATTTAATAAAGTCATGAAGGTGTATAAAGAAAAGAACACATGTATGTTTCTTGTTTTGTGTGCAAGGGGCCAATGATTTGAAAACAGCCCAAAGGTAATCTTTATCCACCACTGGCCAGATGCATTTTCTTTGGATGTGGTGTGGGTTTCAATGCTGTTTCAATGAATGTGAGTTTCAAGGGCAAAGTTTAATGTCAAGCCTATTTTCATTGTGAGACAGTATTGCTTTGTTTACCAGATGATGTCTTTTAGTGTTTCTGCATTGTTGTGCTGTAAAATGTAAAAATAAAATTCAAATCATTGTAGAAGTAAAGCAGTATGCATACATTAGTGTTTATGGTAAATGGGGCAAAATAGCCAGGTAACAGGACACTGGAATGGCTGTAGGGGGACTCTGGTGCCATGTTTTGGTTGTCTGTTCTTCAATTTGCGTTTGAAAGTTGGCATCCCACAATTACATTGGAGTGGGTGGGGTTACATAATTATGTATGCAAATTAGATGTTAATCAGCGTACAGATTTGTACCTATTTTTCATGGGCCTTGTCCAGATTTTTGATGTTTCCAGGTTGAGAGGTATGCTGAGTACCCGGGTCTCTCACCACAGGTTGTGTGCTTAGAGGGTTGCTGTGGATGTGGTAATCAGTAGGGGCCATGTTTTTGCCGAATGGTATGATAATACATTTTTTTGTGTTTAACCTGAGGCCATGACTTTGGCACCAGTCATTTTTTGCTGTGAGACCCTCTTACAGTATATTAACATCATTTGGGGAATCAATGACAGCACCCAAATTACAGTCATCCAGAAACTTGGTCAGCCACTGGCCTTTTGTCTCTGCCTTGACCTTGGCCTTAAATAGATGCCAAACAGTAGAGGTCCCAAGGCAGATCCCTGGGGAGCACCACTAGTGACAGGTCTGCTGTTGGTGGTGGAGTCACCTATTTTGACCTTGTTGTTCCTTTCGGTGAGCCAGTTGGCCACCCACCTGATGAGATAGGGATTTACGCCAAGCTGTGTTAGCTTTTTGATGATCCCCAAGTGGGGCACATTACTGAACAGGATTACTATTGCAACAACACATCATCAGTAAGGTAAAACTAACTTGTCTCATGATGGTCTAAATCCCAAAGGATCTAGCATTAATTTTATAAAAAATACTAACCGATACCTTATGCAATATTGACAAATCTCCCTATATTTGTATTGCTCTTATGCTATGTACTAAGTGTGAAGTTTTCTTTGTATGTACAACTTGTATTTAACCTTTGCCTGCAATCCCCTATGTTTTCCATATTTTACTATTATTCTGATTTCAAATGTCTGTATTTTGTACATGCTATGATTTGAATGTAACTTGGGGCTTCTCACCCGGGCCTCCGCTGAAAATGGGTTATCTACATGGTTGCACTATCCCGGTAAACAAATATAAATAAATAAAATAAATAAATGTAAGTGGATTGGCAGGCTATGAACCATTTGTCAACAGTGACCTATTACACAAACTCTGCATATGAAACATGAGAATATTGCTAAATATAGCACAACGGTACAACAGAGTAGCACATACCCCTCTCTCCACATAGCCCTTAGCTATCTCTTTACTTAGCTATCTCTTTACTAACATCCTCCACCATATAGGCATCCAAGGATCTCTGGGACAAAACTGGATTGGGTTGCATGGCTAGGCTTGTAAAGACCCTGGTGGTCGTTAGCCTAGTATGAACCTCTGAACCTATGAACATGGGTAGCACTAATCGTAGTGCAAGGTAAAACATGGCAATGCTTGAATAACATACAGATATTGATTTAAATTGGAGGAAGTTTAAGAATTTATTCTCCACATGACCTTAATAGTTGATGGCACATAGTGGCAAACAATTACATTTTGTTGATTGGGCAAAAAGATAGGAAAATAGATGTCTTAGTAAACTTTTGCAACTGTTTGCAACTCAAAAAAAAAAAAGATTTTGAAATTTGCTTCTGTTGGTTACCAAGTTTGATTTATGGCTCAAATGCCATCTGTACAGAGTATGCATGTCATTCATGTGTTTTTCCATTGGTGATCCAGTTTCCTCTCACATGACAAAGGCATGCGATCAGGTGGGTTATCTACAGGTGTGCATGCAGTGTGTGAGTGAGTGTGTGTGTGTGCGCATGTGTGTGTGCATGTGCGTGTGTATATATACACATGTGTGTGTGTATCTTGTGATGCACTGTCATCCCATACAGGACTGATTCTGTGCTTTGAGCCCATTAAGAACAGTTTCTGACTCCACTGCCAGCCTAACTAACACACCCATCAGCAAATACTCACATGTGAACATGTTCATGCCAGCCTTATACTATCACTTTTTGTAAAACCATTTGCCTGTTCTACAACTTATGCATATAACACGTGCAAAAGTATTAACAATGAGAGGAAACAGTCTTGTCACCTTGGGGCTATTAAGGCTTTTGTAGTGTGAGGGACATTTGATCAATAATGTTATGTGCCTGACATTAGGTAAATTGTCTAGACAGATAAGTATGACTGCCAGATGCACCAGTAGCATGGTATATGGACAAGGGGGGGGGGGGGTGACAGTGTTCTAACAGATTTTCTGGGCCAGTCATGATCAACATGATAACATCACTCTTTTCCATACCTACAGAGGAATGCCTAACCTTACTAAACAGAAAGTGCTGCTAAGTCAGCTAAAAATCTATCAAGAAAACAAAGTTCTCAGATGCAGAAAATGAGGTGTTAATCCAGGTCCTCTGTCTATAAAGCCAAAAGCTCTTTGGGCAGGATGCTGCCAAATGGGCCTTCCAGGAACATGATTAGAAAAATCTGGCGGTGGACGTTTATATGGTTGGTGGCCAGGACCATACCTAAGGAATGGTCCTCTGCAGGGGCAGAAACATTACTCTTGCCAGAGACAAAAAAGAGATGCTCACTTAGTATGGGAATGTAGGTTGATGGGTGATGGGCTATCAGTTGAGCCACTTCTCATAGAGATGGAAGAGTTTCTGTACTCTTTCAGAGGTACTGACATCTCCACATGGTCCCACAGGTGATGGATATTGGTGTAGAGATTCACTGGGCACCAAGAGGGTCTACTGGAGATGCTAAAGATTAGTAGAGTTATTACTGTGTAACAATAGCCATAAGTTCTCTTGACCCACTAGTCACTGGCCAAGCAATTAAAGCTCTCTCATTTGGGTTAAACAGGAAAATCAGGGATTCTGCCTGCACAACATCTGCACAAGCTATCCTATTTAAAAGTTAACAAAACAGAAAACGGTGAGCAGATAAAATGTTCCTCAGATAAATAATATCTAAATCTCAAATTAACAAAATGATCAGGCAATCTCATATCATGGCAAAACAAAATGTAATATCAGTAAGCACTTTCGCAGCTCAAAGCTGCTTCATCAGACCATTAAAAAACATCAAATAAAAATCATTTAGATAGATGCTTTAAAATTCAAACCACACAAATCAAAACACGTTATTACATCATGTGATAGAAATTACTAAAATACAATGAAGCTGGTAACTAAGATACAATACACAGAACTTCATGAGGCTGGTACTAAACACAGAACTCTATACAATTAAAGGTATAGCGTCTACAAATTGCACTTGAAAAACTCATATCCGTAGCTGTCTACAGCTTAATACAGGCTTAAGACAGACCTTTCCATTCAAACCAAGGTCTTTATCTGCCTGAAACTTAATTATCCAATATAATTCTCTTTCTCTGGTGGCATTACTAAAATCACCCATCCTGATTGAGGGATTCATTATGTCAATTACCATTAAGGTAAAAGAATGCGTAGCCCCAAATTGGATAATGTGTCTCGCTAAAGCATAAGTTTCATCTAAATGCTTCATATGCCTAATGTGTTCCCTAATGTGCTTTTTAAGACTTTTATTTGTTTTACCTATAATACATGTAATACTAGAAATGTTATTTATTTGATGCAATGTGTACTATGTTTTTCTTAATATATAGGTAAGACCAATAGAAGTCTTAAAGAACGCATTAGGGAACACATTAGGCATATGAAGCGTTTAGATGAAACTAATGCTTTAACGAGACACGTTATCCAATTTGGGGCTACACCTTCTTTTACCTTCATGGTTATTGGCATAATGAATCCCTCAGTCAGGATGGGTGATTTTAGTAATGCCACTGAAGAAAGAAAGTTATACTGGATAATTAAGTTACATGCAGACAAAGACCTGGGTTTGAATGGAAAGGTCTGTCTTAAGCATGTATTAAGGTCTAGACAGCTAGGGAGATGAGTTTTTTACCTGCAATTGTTAGACACTATGCCTTTAATTGTATAGAATTCTGTGTTTAGTATCTTAGTTATCAGCCTCATCGAGTTTTGTGTATTGTATCTTAATTACCAGCCTCGTTGTGTTTTAGTAATTTCTGTCAGATGATGTAATAATGTGTTTTGATTTGTGCCTTTGAATTTTAAAGCATCTATTTAAATGTTTTTTATGTGAAGCTTTTTAATGGTCTGATGAAGCAGCTTTGAGCTGCAAAAGCACTTACTGATATCAAATGTTGTTTTGCAGTGCTACGGAATCCTCTGGTTGATTTGTTATTTTGAGATTTATACTATTTAAATGTTTAGTTTTCAAATACTACAATTCCTACAACTGGCATTCATATGTACTTCTGGTGTTGTGTCATACTTACACAGGGTATTGTGTTTTGCTGTGTTCACAGGTGATTCTCTGTCTAGAATCACCACTTTTGGAGAATTTGCAACATCCAGTGACATCAGGGCTGCACATGCATAACCAGGAAGTGCAATATGTTTGTTGGATACAGGGAATGTGACCACTGCATTCAGAGACCATGGACACAGCCTTTATGCCTGCAGGTACCTAGGACACACATCCCACGGGGAGGACAGCTTAATGGGGGACAGTATCAATTAGTAAAGTGTGGTACCCCCTACCAGGCACATGTCAGGATCCAACTCTTGCCCCTATGAACTGAGGTATCTATGGGGGGCTGGTACTCAGTGGAGACATGTTTACTGTTCTCCCCGGAAGTTGGTGTGTCAATGGCCACAACCCAGCGTTATGAGCAGGGCCATCATGGAAGCACAGGCTAGTTCATTCACAGCTACGGTGGAATTAGTAATACTGACGCAGGGTGTGCAATATGACCTATGGGAGTGCATTCCAATATGTGTGATTGTTTTGATAGAATAAATCACAAACTTATCATACGAAGTCTCACCTATTAATTGTCAGTGTTTATATTGCATCTATACTTTTACTTGTAATTTCATTGTATGCTATTCTCTATGTCTTTAGACTGTTATACTATGTTTTACTGTCTGATTTTATAACACCTGTATGTCTATCTAACTTGAAACTTTATGCTGTTGTATTACTATGTTCATTGGAGCTTTTCTCCCCGGGTCTCCACTGAAAAAGGACTTGTTGTCCAGTGGACATTACCCGTTAAACAAATGTAAATAAATAAATAAATAATATTGTACGTGAGGTGCCATCCATAAAGCCATTTCATCAGAACCTCCATGGATGGTGGTCACCCTAGCAATGGACAACTTCATGCAGTGCTATCACGGCAGTCATATGTTTCATAGGGTCTACTTCTGTTGTTTGGAAACACATGTCTTCCAACAACAGAAAGCCTAGACCCACTTCAGTGAAAGTGCACTTAACCGAAAGTGCACTTTCGCATAAATCAGTTTACCGAAGCATGGTACAGTGAGGATAAGGAAATATATCTTTTTCCCCCATTGTAGTTTGATCTCATGAGATCATACTACAGTGGGGAAAATGGTATATTTCCTTATTCCCACTGTACTGTGCTCTGGTTAATGGATTTATGTGAAAGTGCACTTTCACTGAAGTGAATCTCAGCTTTCTGTTGTTCAAAGAAGTATGTCTTCGAACAACAGAAGTAGACCCATCTGGTAATGGACATCATTCACAATCAAGGGCAATGCCAACATGTATCCAGGGCTGTAGTATGACCAGTGCGACTCCTAGTAAAGCCATCTCTCATTGGTGAGTATGCTAGGGATGCTGAACCCTCTTCCTTGCATGCCATGGACCTGTCCAGCAGATTATTGCAGAGTGATGCAACTACTGCTGAGGCGGTGTCCCAGCTGACATACACTCATACACCACAGCTCCAGTACATCACACACACACACACACACACACACACACACACACACACACACACACACACACACACACACACACACACACACACACACACACACACTATAAGAATGTCTTCAGCAGCCCAAACACATGCTCAGTAATGACCTTTATTAGTTAATAGACATAGTTGGTCCCTTTGTCTACTTCATTCTGTGGATTTCTGATGGTTGTCATCAGCCAAGGTTTCAAGGCATATCTGGCATCACATAATATTCCCCTTGGGAAGTCTCCCCTTGTAAATCATTGGTATGTGCCATATGTAGGCATCATGATAACTAACTAGGTGGTCTGCAGTCACATTGGAGATCATACCCTGTGCACTACAGATCACCTGGCAGTTGATGGGAGTGATACTCTTTGCCATTTGTATACTTCCTTTTCAGTTCACCAGGTGGGGCCTTTATTAAAAATGTGGATACAGTCTGTAACCTCCAGTAACTCAGAAATATGAGGTATATCACAGAAGTCCCTCATGGTGTTTGCTCTCTCTTCTACAATATGTGAGAACCACATATGCTCCCTGCATATGCTGAATCCTGACATCAAAAAACAGATGGATTCTTCTCAAGGTAGATACCTGAGATATCCTCACTCATTCCATGGAAAAATCTTTGCAACTAGTATACATAAAGTTACTCATGCTTCTTATCCACTGGGATAGGTACTGTATAACTCCCAAGGGGTTGCAGACAAGGCTGACACATGTCCATGATGTCTTGCATGGTCTCACTATCCACAGGGTACTTGTCCACATCATTGCTGTTGTGGTCCATGAAATGTTAAGCAGGGTCAGATGAAATGGCACTTCTGGGCATGACAATGTTCACGATCATGGCTTGTATCAGCAATAAAAGCTGTTCATAGGTTCATAAGTGTGTACTAGGCTAATGGCCCTGGAGCTTTTACAAGCCTAGCCCATAGGATTACCCTGGCATCGTGCCACCCATTTGCTGCAGATATACATTTACTAATGTAGCAGCAGCACCCAACATTTTTGTAATTCCTTTATCATGGATATGGACATTTTGCAAACAAATTGCACAGCTTAGTGGCATGGCATTTGCACATTTATGAATAACTCCACTATCTTGTGTTGTCTCATTAGAATACACCAAGCCACTCATTTTAATAATGTTGCTCACTACCATGTTATTTGGTGGCCATTAGAATACACAATGGCCAGCACTGCTGCTTACATTCACCACTAGAGGTAAGTGGGTCTCTGAATTGCACACACCCATCACATGGCTTGCTGTCATGCAAATTCACTTACTGCAATGCAGCAAAGTTTTCTGAATTCTAGTCAATAACTAACTAACAAAAGAAATTAACTAAAATGAAACTAAACTGGAAAACTAACAAACCCTAATATAACTGTCACTAAACTTAGACATACATTAAAGACTAAATAAACGAGTTACAAGTGTTTTTATAACATACTTATCTTTATGTATTTATTTAATTACCTTTCTGTTGAATCTTCATTGAACAGGACTGGTGCTTCGAATATGCATCTTGTTAAGTTTGATGACATGCTTATTGTTATGTTGCTTGAGATTGTTCTATTTTTTTGATTTATGCTTCTTTTTATATGTTGGCCTGATTTTATGAAAGCCTGCAGTCTATGCTAAGCTTGTGTGTGTGACAAGCAGTGAATGGCATGCTAATCAGTATTCATTAAACAGCTTTGTACTTTGCTGTTGGCTGTAAAACAAGGGTAAGTAGCAGAATATGCTAATGAAGGAATAAATAGTTTCATAGTTTCATAGTATAGTACTAGGCTATCTGCCCTAGGGCATTTATAAGCCTAGCCAAAGTGTATGTGGCTTTCACCACCCCATGTAATGATACAAAAGTGTACAATTTAAATTAAATTTAGTTTACTGTGCCTCTATCTAGCAATGACACAGAGATGACCCCCGGGTAAATCTACGATCAGCCATTCATTCGTCCAGATTTCTCTTGAAGAGAGTCAGTGAGGGGCTCTGCCTAACATGGACAGGTAACCTGTTCCAGAGTGCGGGAAGCCTTTGGGTTATGAATCTGTCCCTCCAGCATGTCCTATTCATATTTGTGCTGAGGTTTAGATCTTTAGCTCTCGTGGCTCTGATGGATTTGGATTTTTTGAGGTGGAGCATGTCCATTAATTCTGAATTGGACATGGCCTTGTACGTAAGGCACAGATCACCTCTGAGCAGGCGGTATGCTACTGAATAGAGCTGGAGCTTTTTCAGTCTGGCAGGATATGACATATGCTGGAGACCCTTGATCTTCTTGGTAAGGTACTTTTGGGGTCTCTCCAGCTGCTGCATGTGCCGGGTGAGGTACATACCAAATGGGGCATTGTACTCAATCATAGGCCTGATAAGGGAGGAATATAAGGGTACAATGACATCCTTTGATCTGGATGTGAATCCCTTCATGATAAGGTGGGCAAGGTAGAAGGTCTTTCTAACCACTTTGGCGATGTGGGTGTCAAATGAGAGGTCACTGTCAACTTGGGTCACCAGGTCTCTGATTACTTTTTCCGTACTTAATGGATTACCACCTATGTGGTAATTTGTGGGTACTTTGTTTTTTCCAAAGGGAATGACTATACATTTTTTGGCATTTAGTTTAAGGCCATGGCTCTGGCACCAGTCGTCTGTTTCTGTGAGGCCCTTCTGGAGGATGCATGTGTCAGCTGGTGTGTCGACTATGGCACCTAGTTTGCAGTCGTCTGCAAACTTTGTCAGCCACAACCCCCCTATGTTTGCCTGCACATCTGAGAAATAAATGCCGAACAAGACGGGTCCCAAGACAGAGCCCTGTGGGACTCCACTTGTGACTGGCTTAGAGTCTGACATAGCTCCAGCTATTCTGACTTTGTGGGTTCTGTCCTTTAGCCAGTTTGCAACCCATCTTGTGACAAATGGGTTTACATTTAAGCTGTTGAGCTTGTCTATGATGCCTGAGTGGGGTATTGTGTCGAAAGCTTTTGCCAGATCCAGGTAGGCTGTATGAACTGCTTTGCCTTCATCGATGGCTCTAGTGACTGTTTCAAAAAAGTCCACCAGGTTTAAAAGACAGGATCTGCCTTTTACAAAGCTGAACTGGGTAGGGTCAATTGTCTGTAGGTCCCCTATGTCTTTGTTTATGAGTTCCATAATGATCCTTTCCATAGTTTTGCAGACCAGGCTGGTCAAGCTTATGGGGCGGTAGTTTCCAGGGTCTGTAGAGGTGCCACCTTTGTGGAGTGGGACCACTGTAGCTGTACTCTAGTGTTCAGGGACGTATCCTGTAGCAAGGCTAAGATTAAACAGCGTTCTTATGTGCGGGTTTAGCTCCTCTAGGAGTTCACGTAGCACGCAACCCAGGAAATCGTCAGGTCCCATGGATGCTGTATTTTTAGCTTCGCTGAGGGCCGCTCTCACCTGGACATCTGAGATTTCAGGGAGGTTGCATTCAGCTGAGATATTTATTTTGTCTTTTGGGGGAGAGGGAGGGGAGAAAAAACAAAAAAACATGTCATTTGCACTGAACCTGTCTGCCAGTATGTTGGCAATATCTGTGGGTTCAGTGTATTTTTTGCCGTTATGAACTGACTCTGCGCATATCTGAGGGTTTCCACCCAGGTTTCTAACATAACTGAAGAAGGCCTTGTGATTGTCTTTAGTGTCCTTAGCGATTTTTCATGTTCCCCAATGTTTTGTAATGGTACATGCCCCTTTTAATGAGCACTATAAATTTGGTACTCATGGGGGGTTGGGTTTTCTGACTTGATTTCAAATTATAGCATTGATAAAGGCTATAATATAGCCGAAACCGGTTTGCTGCTTGATTATGGGTTCATATACTGTTTTTTTCATTATATGAACTAGTTTAACAATAAAGTTGTCTTTTGGTCGAGCGAACAACACGTGCTGGCTCATTTCTTTTGGATTCGTTGACTGGTTGGGGCCGTGCACGTTGTCCGGCGTGCGCGTATCTTTGTTCGGAGTTGTTCATCTGTTTCTTTTCGCGCTGGGGACATCTGGTTCGCTGAAACATTAATGTTTAACAATTTTGGAGTTGTTGGAACAGTCGGAGACTCAACATTTGTTTTACATCTTTTGGCGGGTGTTCATGGGAGTATCGTTTGTCCACATATTCGCATTAGAGGGTTTTTTTCGTTTTTTACGGACTGCTAAACTGGCGACCATCTGGAATTTCAAATTTGTCTATGGCATGTAATCAAGGTACTGTGTTTTTGGGCTGGGACATTGTTTGCTTTTATATTTCTTCTGAATTTCAACTGGCCGTTTCCTTTTTTGAATTATGACTATGGGAACTGCATTTTCATCACAAGGATGTGGTCGATTCATTCCGTGGTTTCTTATGACAATTTGGGCCTAGTATTTCATATACTTTCGACCTAAACAAGCCAAAGTGATTGTGGGCTTGTGAAAACGGAGCATTCGAGTTTACAGAATTTGTGGACCATTTTTTGTCTTTTTTACATCTTGGACATAATTTGGACATTTGACATTCTTTAAGTGAGTGACCCACTTGGGTTATGGTTTGCGTTTTTGCGAACACTAATTATCAAGTCAACAGATATTGTGGACATTTTTTTGCATCTGATATAATCACTTGTATATTAGATACATATATTTCTTGTGGGTTATTCACTTGCATTATTATGTGTGAATAAGAATACTGTTGTTTATTCTAATAATGTATATTGATATGTCAACATTTCTGTAATGGTGTTGATATATTTTTGAATGCGAATTACTTGGGTCTGATGTTATTTTGGGTGGTGACTAGGTCAAATTGTCTATTGTGTATCTGGCTCAACCATCAGGGGTTTGTATATTGTTTATGAACCAACTTAATTTGTAGTTCGGTTAGGCTTACTTTTGGGTTCTAGGGACATTTGATACCATGTTGGGCTCCATTCATCTATTATTGAGGGGATTATGCACATTAGATACCGTACGTGATCACATTTTTTGTGATAATTTAAATTTTTGGGGGCTAGAAGTTTTTTGAAAATACATTGTTGCATGTTGGCTGTTTTGCTAAGGTCTTGAATATTACTGACTTATGTATACTAAGGGATTGGTATTATTACATATGATTTTGGTACCACATAGGTATATGTTGTGACTTGGTTTCAGGTCTTGATTTATACAAGTCCATGGGGTCTAAGTGAGACACAATCTTTCGAAGTGGCCTTGATTTGCAATCAATACACATTAAGTATTTTTTATGATTATAACATGTGGTTCCATATAAGGCTGAATCCTTAACAGTCTATGAGTATGTCTAATTATATTATCTTACGGTGGCAATATGCAGTATCAAAGTCTGATACATAGGCAGAGACGTAAGTCGGCCTATTTGATATGTAATAATCAATAACTTTTCAGAGCCTGTTCATAGATCCAATTTTTTGAATGGTGGTTGGATTTTGGCTTTAGTTATTGTAGTTTTGATATTTAGATTCATAAAAGTTTGGAGACGAAGGTCCGTTTTTGATTATGGTTTTTGGATATTGGCCACTTATGATAAGATAATTATAGTATTTACTTTTTGATATGATCAAGGTGTAATTGGATTATGTTTGGGGTGTTAGCCTTATTCATGGACAATATTATTTATATTGGATATTGATTATTATAAGTGTATGCTTGCTTTGATGGTCACTCGATAATTTTGTGCACTTATATTGTATAATTTGTATGTCTTTTATATCATAGCCATGGATATTAGTGATATATTGAAGGGGCTTTCGGCCGACCAAGATAATTTGGAGGTTTTTGGCCTAAATACCCTATCAGGACCTGATTCCAGGAACATAACATTAGATGGCCAGTCCCAATGTAATAACATGTTTTCTAAGCTTAATAGACATATGAAAACTTTGTGTACCAATGTATGGCATTTGAAACTTTTCAAAGCCTATAAAATTAAAGACATTACCCCCAGGGGATTAAGGGTCCGTACACAACCCATTGTGGCTAATATAGACAGTGAGCTGTCTAAGGAATGGGCTGAGGCACAGCACTTATCTTCCATGCACTTTGTTGATTGTTTATTACGGTATTATGAAAGGACAATTCAGAGTCAACTCACCGAAATTGAAACTTTGTGTGGGGAGGTAGAAAAACTGAGATCTGAGGTGTCATACTCACAGCATGTTTCAGACCTGGCTAAGGAGCTTTCAATATTGGAAAAACAGCTTACAAAAAGAAAAATTAATAAGTTTAATCGTGATTTGATGGACTATGAAAAAGGGAAACCTTTTGTAAATCAAAAATCAGTTAGATTTCAAGATTCTAAGTATATTAATACTAACAAAAAAAGACCAAGGTCCATTTTGAGACATCATAAAGTCACGTCTGATGCTACTTCTGAGGAGGACACCTCCTCTGCAACGGATGGGGAAAGTTTCTCACGCCAGGTGTCCCCAGCTGCGAAAAGGAAACAGCCACCCCCTTTAGAGTTAGGGGTAGGAGGCGGGGTGGCAAGAAACACAGAACAAGATTCCGGCAACCTAACCTTACATTCCCTATTACAACAAATGGTGAAGTAATTGATAATATTCATAATATTTCCTCCTTTGAACTTTCTTCTGTACATGCACAACTTCTGAATAAAGGATTATCCTTTGTACCTTCATCATTGGTTTCAGAAACTCAGTTATTACAAGATGTTGACGAATTTTGTAGAATACTTAACCTAAAAATTTTTTTTGCAGACCATGAAAATACTCAAAGGTCATCTGATTTTAGATTCAGAAAATCAGATTTTGTTCCCCCCATGAACAAACATGTGTCTATTTTTAGAGAATGCATAATGAAAGAGCTACATTATTCTAATTTGTATGGGCCTACTGAAAATAATTTAACTGCAGCAGAAAGGCAAGCCTTGATAGAGCTTAGCAACAATCATAATATAGTAATAACTATGGCAGATAAGGGAGGAGCGGTTGTGATTTTGGATTATTCGGTATATAACCAGGAAGCCTTGCGTCAATTAGCAGATTCCAGTTTTTATATGGAATTAAGCATGGATCCTACTTTATCCTTTAAGAGAGAAATTGATGATTTTTTGGAATTGTCGGTTCAACAGGGTACTATTACAAAGCAGGTAGGTATACAACTTAGGGTGGAGGAGCCTAGTCCCCAATACCTATATATGTTACCAAAGATACATAAAGATCCATTACATCCTCCGGGCAGACCTATCGTTTCAGGTAGGGGTTCCTTAACGGAACCATTGTCAGCTTTTTTGACTTTCTATCTGAAGCCATTGCTGACATTTATCAGGTCCCGCATCAAGGACACCACCGAATTTCTTAATATCATCAATGATTCTCAATTGGAATCTCATTGGCTGCTTTGTACACTTGATGTGGCTTCATTGTATACATGTATCCCACATGATCAGGGAATTTTGGCGGTTTCCTATTGGTTATATCAATCCAACCTTTACTCCTTGGCCTTTAACAACTTTTTGATTAAACTAACTGAACTGGTGCTGCGGAAGAACATTTTCTATTATCAAGGAAAGGCCTATTGGCAGATTAAGGGAACTGCGATGGGTGCTTCTTTTGCACCCATCTATGCAGATTTGTTCATGGGGTATTATGAGGTTAAGTACATATATGATGGTAATTACAACAAATTTTTACCACATTTGGACATCTGGCGTAGATATCTAGACGATTGCTGGATGGTGTGGCGTGGGAATAAGGAATGTTTAACCCAGTTTGTGGATTATTTGAATAATAACACTTTTGGCATTCGGTTCACGGTCAACATCGAACATTCAGAGATTGTATTTTTGGATGTTAAGGTTTCCAAACTTGCAGATAATACTTTATCTACTACTATATATAGAAAATTCCCTAAATACAATACTTTATTACATGCCAAGAGTTCACATCCTCGCCACATCATCCGCAATATTCCAAAATCTCAATTCATGAGAATTAGACGTATTTGTTCATCGGATCAGGATTATTTGGATTCTAGTCTAGATTTATCTCGCAGATTTTCACAACGGGGCTATGAGTCTCAACTTCTAACTAATGCTGTAGGACAAACTAATAGATTGACACGTCAGGATTTGTTGTGTTATAAATCAGATGACAGTGAATTTATGAGGCTAAATAATAATCAACCCATACATTTAGTAACAACCTATGGTACTAATACTAATCGCTTCAGAGATCTTATTAATCAACATTGGGGTATTCTCTTGTCACATGTGGTTTTAAGTAGGGTGTTGCCTGAACAATGTCAATTTTCCTACCGGCGGGGAAGAAACATGAATTCACATTTTACACACTATAAAAGATACATTCCAAGCCTCCCACAGCAAAGAACTTTAACTGGTGAATTACTAAAGGGCTGCTATCCTTGTGGTCATTGTACAGCCTGCCAACATTTGCAACAAACCAAAGAATTTTCTAGCAAAAACACCTCTAGAATTTTTGAAATAAGGGTTTTTGCTAATTAAAGTACAGATTGGGTTGTCTATTTGGCAACCTGTACCTGTTCTGCATTTTATGTCGGACAGACGTCGAGACCAGTGAAATTTAGAATAGGTGAACATTTAAGTGCAATTAAGAACAAACGTGTTGCCAATGCCTTATTTAAACACACTTTGGAACATGCATCAGCAGTTTTTAGGTTTGTTGTTATAGACAGGATAACTCTTCATAGGGGTTTTAAAGCTGGATGGCACCAAAAACTTAATCGAATGGAAAATATGTGGATAATCAAATTGGGCGGCTTATTCAGACCTGGATTAAATATTTTAGAATAGGATTATCTCATGAACTATTATATCATTATGCCAATTGAGGGGGTGTTTGTCATGTACCATTTCTTTTTCTGTTTTTTCCTATATAATCATAAGTCCTATCAGTCAGTATTTAGGGACAGTTATATTGTAATATTGGTTGCATTTACTAGTACAATTTACAATACATTATGATGTTTTCCATAAGTTATATCATGGTATATAGGCATTGTTCAAATTATCATTGAAACAGGTTGGTCAAGAGATTATTTTAATTTTACAGGGACATGTAATATTTTCATACAAATTCTATGTTTCATTGAGGTTACATATTTATATAATAATTTTTGTATCTTTATTTGTAAATATACAATATACAATAGGGATAGGTTGTTTTATGTAATACTCTAATATCTATTTGAATGAAATTGATGATAATATATAGATTTTGTATGGTTTATTCATGTAAAAAATATATATATATATGGGAAGAAATGTGTTTTTTCCCTAAACTTTTTCATGTTCCCTAATGTTTTGTAATGGTACATGCCCCTTTAAATGAGCACTAATTTGGTACTCATGGGGGGTTGGGTTTTCTGACTTGATTTCAAATTATAGCATTGATAAAGGCTATAATATAGCCGAAACCGGTTTGCTGCTTGATTATGGGTTCATATACTGTTTTTTTCATTATATGAACTAGTTTAACAATAAAGTTGTCTTTTGGTCGAGCGAACAACACGTGCTGGCTCATTTCTTTTGGATTCGTTCACTTTTACCTTAGTGCCAAATAAGTTGTCTTTGTGCAAGGGGGCATCCAACAATTTAGATTTGACATGGTCTGGCAGAGGTTGTTCCTTAAGCCATGCATGTCTTCTAATGACAGATCCAGTGACTGTTGCCCTGCAAGAAGCTATTAGGGGGTCAAAACCACTGTGCAAGGTGTATTTAGTTACTTGACTTGCAGAATGCATTAACTCTTGTAACTCTTTAGATGCTGCTCCACAAGCAGGAAAGGAAGACATTTTTTGTTTGCAGAGTCCCAGGGTACGTTGCTGAAATTTTAGCACATGGAACTGACAATTTAGTGCCGCGATAGCAAGAGTAGCGGAGGTGTATACTTTTTTACCCCATCTGTCTAGTGCTCTGGAATCCCTATCTGAGGGGGTGGGATTCTTAGCAGAGGCTGCTTTAATCCCTTTAGGCCCCTGAGAAATTACCTCAGGGTCAGCAGCAAGATTTTTAAAAGGACATTTGTATGAGTCAGGGACTCTATAGTACCTGTCTTGAGTTCCTGGATGCAGGAGGGAGGGTGTCAGGAGTCAAGTTGGATTTCAGGAAAATATCCTCCACAACATCCAGGACTGGGGGTATGGCCAAGGGTCTGTGCTGTGGAAGATCTAAGAATTCCCTGAGTCTCTTTTTAGACTGAGGGTAGTCTTGACTCTCCCACTGGAAATCCTCACTTAAGGTATGAAGGGTTTCCCCAAAGGAAAAATCCTCTGGGGGAGAGGCTGAAGGGACAGAATCCTCTGCTTGAGAATCCTCATAAGTAGAGAGGGGTTGCATGTCTTCATATTCAGATGCATCAGAGTCATCTGACTCTTATTCAGACAAAACTACAGGGGACAGATCTCTCTTCCTTTTGGACGGGGTATCTTGGCTTCCCCTGATCAGCATGAAAAGGTCTTCCGCCATTTTAAGCATTTGAGACTGTGGCAAGGAAGCAGGTGACTGGGATTGGGTCATTGGTTTCTTGGGTGTGGTTCATACCCTGGACCTAAGAAACTCAGATGTTGTCACGGTAGTTGCGAAAGAAGACGGTTTGTGTCGAGAATCGGTAGTACGAAGGACTTTCACGGAAGCTGGTGCCTGCTCAGCAACTCCAGACCCATTCAAGGTAGAGACGACCTCACCTTAGTCGAAGAAGAGTTTTGCGGCATACCGGACTCCAAACGGGTCTCGGTAGCGGCCTGCGAATCCACAGAAGCGGGCATCAGGGGCTGCAAAAGCGCCTCACTGAGGACTGGATAACTGACGACTAGCTTAACGGAAGCGTAGTTGGTAGGTTTGGACCTGGGCAGTCTGTCTCTGTCTTCATCTTTATGTTTTTTCAGAAGATCTGCTGTCGGACGGCTTGCCAAAGCCATATCGGAATTTGAGGACTGTAAGTGAAAATATCTAGCTACAATAAGGGCCCCACGATGGATAGTTCTGTCGTTGAACAAAGCACAGAAGAGACAACAGGGGGTGTCATGGTCTGGGCCTAAACAAGTGACGCAGTAAGAATAAAAGTCTTGGTGTGGTATTTGCTTTCCACAGGCGAGACAATTGTTAACTTTTTCTGACATCGGTTAGTGCAAGAAAAAAGGATCCCCAACGGGGTACTTAGCTTTAGAAGACTTCAACTTCAATTCGGTAGACGAAACTCAGCGGCCGACCGGCACTCGTGCGAACTGCTTCTGCTTCGGGCACCATGGCAAGAAAGACTGATGTAATGGTGTCGGCTGCCTTACTTTATACTACTGACGACCTGAAGTCAGTCCTGAAGTGACAGCAACCGACGCAGAAATACTAAGCCTCTGGTATTCGGGCCGGCCGAAGGCTACTCTGGCAGGGATAACCCAAATGTGATGACTGCAGCAGTGAAACATGAAGAACATCATTATGCCAGCTGGTATTCGGGCCGGCCGAAGGCTACTCTGGCAGGGATAACCCAAATGTAATGACTGGAACAGTGAAACATGAAGAACATCATTATGCCAGCTGGTATTCGGGCCGGCCGAAGGCTACCCTGGCAGGGATAACCCAAATGTGATGACTGCAGCAGTGAAATATGAAGAACATCATTATGCCAGCTGGTATTCGGGCCGGCCAAAGGCTACCCTCGCAGGGATAACCCAAATGTGATGACTGGAACAGTGAAACATGAAGAACATCATTATGCCAACTGGTATTCAGGCCGGCCGAAGGCTACCCTGGCAGGGATAACCCAAATGTGAAGACTGGAACAGTGAAACATGAAGAACATCATTATGCCAGTGGTATTCGGGCCGGCCGAAGGCTACCCTGGCAGGGATAACCCAAATGTGATACTGCAGCAGTGAAACATGAAGAACATCATTATGCCAGCTGGTATTCGGGCCGGCCGAAGGCTACCCTCGCAGGGATAACCCAAATGTGATACTGCAGCAGTGAAACATGAAGAACATCATTATGCCAGCCCCACAACGGAAAAATAAACATAACTTCTCCACAGGAAATATGCTTTTAGCTAGTTTACACTACTTTAAACTGAGAGAAAGAAATAAGTATCCCATCTATAGAACATTACTGACTCAAGAAAGTCTGTTAAATAACACTCCTAGATTTAAAATAACTCTTCTGAAGAGGAAAGTAATAAAACAGTAACAAAACTGAATTTGTTTTCCCCCAAAAGTCAATTTATCTGCCCAGAAAAGAAAGCAGAAGCCGGCCGTCGATCCTCAAAAGCCTCAGAGGAGCGTACTGTTTGGTGGCAATAAAGCTCTGAAGGTCTTCATACCCCATCTTTTTAGTCAGCTCAAGTTGCTTAACAGTTTGGGTGCATGGGAGGTGCACTGAATCTTTAGAAGCTGGATGGCCATTATATCCATGGCAAGATAGAACCCATATAGCTAAAGCTACTCAGCAGTGATCAATATGGAGAACATTACATGTTATTGATTATGGTTTTCATTGCTCAGTCTTTATTTCTTTTTTTTTTTTTTTGAAATGACAGAAAACGTGCCTTTGTGTAGACTCACACTAGTTCCATTTTGCAGGGTAAGTTAATTCATTAGGAGGGTTTGAAATGCGTTTAGACTTAAAATAGAGACAATATGTTCTGTTTAAGCATTTTTTACATACAATAATGAGTCTACTGGGCTGCTTGCACTCCCAGGATGAATCTGAAAATGGCTCAGTGCGATCAATGCTCTACACCAGTTAACGTACTTACAAAAACAGCGTTACACAAAGCACACCAAAATGTAGTACGCTTCTTAACAACTGTGCCAATACTGACATGTTACAAATGTCTGCTTGTAAACTCCCGGGAAGTTAACATACTTACAAAAACAGCGTTACACAAAGCACACCAAAATGTAGTACGCTTCTTAACAACTGTGCCAATAGTGACATGTTACAAATGTCTGCTTGTAAACTCCTGGGCAGTTAACATACTTACAAAAACAGCGTTACACAAAGCACACCAAAATGTAGTACGCTTCTTAACAACTGTGCCAATAGTGACATGTTACAAATGTCTGCTTGTAAACTCCCGGGCAGTTAACGTACTTACAAAAACAGCGTTACACAAAGTGCACCAAAATGTAGTACGCTTCTTAACAACTGTGCCAATACTGACATGTTACAAATGTCTGCTTGTAAACTCCTGGGCAGTCTCTGTCTAGTTCAGACAAAAAAAAAGATGTAAAAGCACCATATCTCTTTCTTAATTACTGCACATATGTGCAAGTACAAAGTAGAGCAGAATATAACTCATCATTCAAATGCTAGTGTTAGAAGAACAACTAGCAGTGAGATTGTAAAAAGCAGTGCAACAAAATGAGAAGTTATGTACCTACCATAACGTTCCATGTTAGTTGTCTTCTCTCGCCTTCTTTCTTGCTGGATGGGGTTCGGAGCCGATCCTCGCCTCTTACTCGGCCACTTACTAAAGCTCGAGAGCTAATTTTACCGGCTCGAGGCAACCCTATATCCCATGATGCTAGGCAATAACTACCCAGATCTCGTTTGGTAGCTAAGGAAAAATTATGCAATATAGTCCTCCAACTGGAGAGGAGGAAAAGGGGAATAATCCCGCCAAAGAGACCAATCTAATCTAGTGACACTAGTAAGCTATTTAGCTGGAAATGCTAGATCAGGACTCTTCAAGGAAGAGGAACAATCTTCTCGGTCTGTCCAGGCTAGGGGGATGGTGGGTGGGACGCAAGAAAGAAGGCGAGAGAAGACAACTAACATGGAACGTTATGGTAGGTACATAACTTCTCAATGTTAAGTTGTCAACTCGCTTTCATTCTTGCTGGATGGGACCGCGTCCCTAGCACCTTTATCCTGGGTGGCTCAATGGAACAGACTCTTGAGAACGGTGGAACCAAAATTTACCCTGTTTCTGGAGGCCAAGTCCAATTTGTAATGCAAAACAAAGGTATGAGGAGAGGCCCATGTGGCTGCTGCACAAATAGTGTCTATTGGTAGTCTAGCCTGAAAAGCTGTAGATGCAGCTAGTGCTCTAGTTGAATGGGCTTTTGGCCTAGAAGTCAGCTCTCTACCTCTGAGTTGATAAATGCATGTAATCACAGAAGACAGCCACCTAGACAGGGTTACCTTGGATACCGGAAGGCCTTTCCTGTTCTCTGCATACGATAAAAACAGCTGATCAGATTTCCTAATTTGTTTGGTTCTGTCCAAATAATATCGGAGCTGGCGATGAACATCCAGATAATGTAGTTTTTGCTCCGCTCTATTAGTATAATTTGGGGAAAAAACTGGGAGATCAATAGATTGATTTAAGTTCGTCTGTGACGCCACTTTGGGTAAGAAAGACGGATTAGTCCTTAGAGAAACTCTGTCTCTGTGGAAGATTAAGTAGGGAGGACGAATGCAGAGGGCATGAAGCTCAGATACTCTCCTAGCAGAAGTAATGGCGACTAGGAAGAGTGTCTTCCAGGAAAGAAATTTCAATGAACAGGAAGCCGCAGGTTCAAAGGGGGGAAGAATCAAGGATGTTAAGACTAAATTTAGATCCCACTGTGGTGGAGGGTCTTTAATCGGAGGCTTAAGTAAAAATACACCTCTAAGGAATGCCTTGCAAAGCTTATGGGACATGATGTTGCGGTCCGACAAGCCTATATGAAAATTTGAAATGGCTGCCAACTGAACTTTTACTGTGGAGGAAGAAGATCCTGAGTGAAAAAATTCAGCTAGGAAGTCCAAGACCGAATGAATCGGAGGAGTAAAGGGATCTATATTCCTAGCTTTTGCTCAGAAGGAGAAACGTTGCCATTTACTAGTGTAAATCCTTCTGGTGGAAGATTTAAGGGAAGCTACTATGATATCCCGGACGGGATTAGAAATCATAGGAAGCCTGGCTAGGGACGGAAGTGGAGCAACCAAGCAGTGAGGTTGAGAGAAGTTATGGATTGGTGCAGCTGCCCCGATTGGTGGGTCAGAAGATCTGGAACCGGGTCCAGATGCCATGGCTGTACCAAAAGATAACGATGCAGGAACGGAAACCATATCTGTCGAGGCCAATAAAGGGCAATGAGAATCATCTTGGCTCTCAAGGCGGTTGCTTTCTGAATTACTTGTGGTATTAGAGGAAAAGGTGGAAAGGCATAGAGAAGTCCCCGGGGCCAATCTTGGACTAGAGCGTCTCTGGGGGGATGGCCTGGAAGGGGGAAGAGGGTGAAGAAGTCGGGGCATTTGCTGTTTTGAGGCATAGCAAAAAGATCGCAGCAAGGAAGGCCCCACTTCTAAAAAATCTCTTCCGTCACAGATTGTTTGAGAGACCACTCGTGAGGCATGAGAATAGCTCTGCTCAACCTGTCCGCTATGATGTTGGACTTCCCGGGGATATGCGTTGCTATCAGAAACCGCTGAGAAGAGATTGCCCACTGCCAAAGTCTGAGTGCCTCTCGACACAGGGGATAGGACTTGGTTCCGCCCTGCTTGTTGATATACCACACTACGGACATATTGTCCGTTTGGATTGCAATAGTCCCCAGGGGAAGAGAGTCGTGGAGGGCTTGCAACGTTAAAAGCACTGCTCTCATCTCCAGGACATTTATATGCAGGTGGCATTCGAAAGGTTGCCAAGTGCCATGGATCATCCTGCCCTGATAATGCCCCCCCACCCGATCAGGGAGGTGTCCGATGTAACCGTGGCGACCGGGGCGGGAGGAACAAACGGTCAGCCTTGATGGACTTGAGGGGACAATATCCACCAGGACAGATGCCTTTTGCAAGCTGGAGTTATTATGATCCTGTGATGCATAGGGAGTCGTTGAAAAGACCATTGGGCGAAAAGCATCCACTGTAGGGGACGCATGTAAAAGCGGGCAAGGGGAAGAAGTGTTACGGCGGCCGCCATAAGACCCAATACTTTCAGGGCATACCTGGCCTGAATTATGTCACTCTGAAGAAGAACATGGATGTGGTTTTGAATATCTAAGATCCTTTGATCTGTTAACTTTGCTGAAAGTTGTACGGTGTCCAAATTGGCGCCTATAAAGGTAATAGATTGACAAGGCGACAAGGCAGATTTTTTGAATTTTATAGAGATTCCTAGCCCTCTGCAAATGTGAATGGTGTAATCTCTAGCTTGGAGAAGTTGATGCCTGGTGGTGGCAGTGAGGAGCCAGTCGTCTAGATATGGAAACACCTGGAATCCTTGACGTCTCAGGTGAGCCGTAAACGCTGCCATACATTTGGTGAACACTCTGGGGGCTGTAGTGAGCCCAAAGGGCAGGGCTCTGAATTGGTAGTGACTGACCCCCAGACGAAAGCAGAGAAACCTTCTGGAGCGCCTGTGAATTTTGATGTGATAGTACTCATCCTGAAGGTCCACCGAGCACATCCAATTGTACTTGCCCAGAAAGGGTAGAATGGACTGTAACGTGACCATCCAGAATCTTGTTCTCTTTACAAACTTGTTTAGTTTGCTGAGATCTAATATTGGTCTCCAGTCCCCTGTCTTTTTTGGTACTAAAGAACCTTGAGTAGATTCCGGATCCTAGTTGGTCTGCTGGGACTGGCTGGATGGCTCTTTCTGCTAGCAGTTTTGATATCTCTGGTACTGCTAGTTCCCTTAGACCGGGTGGAACGTCTGGAAGGGTTCCCTTTTGCTGAATTGGGGTTTGGATAAAGGGAATTTTGTAACCCTCGGATATGATCAACTGTACCCATTTGTCTTGAGTAAGGGAAAGCCAGGCTTTTGGGTAAAGCGACAATCTTCCCCCGAATGCCTCCGAAGGTGGACAATCGGGCAACATCTCAGGGATGCTGGAAGGGTTTGTCAGAGAGAGGCTCCCTGCTACCCTGATTCTGCGGACCCCCTCTGCTCCTAGGGCGGCGTCTGTTGTTGTTACCCCCTCTGCCTCTGGGGGTAAACTGACCTTGTGCATCAGGCGTGACTCCTTGAGATTTGTGGAACCACATTTTCCCTCCCTTCTAAGCCTTTGGGTAAGGTCTTGAAGGGGTGGAGAAACGGACTCCTATGGCAGAAAGAGTCTTGCCATCTTGTTCGCATCTGGCCAAGGTGTCTTTCACTTGAGGTCCGAACAAGGTCGAACCATCAAAAGGAGAATTTGTGAAGGACGCCTTGAAGGGGTCTGCAAAATTACAAAGCCGCATCCAGGCGTGACGCCTTAATGCCACTCCTGTGCCTGCGGCCCTACTCGCTCCATCGGCTGCATATGAAATGAGCCGCGTGGAGGAGTTAGCAATAGAGTTTAGGGTTCCTAGCTGTGAGTTAATTTTATCCTGGGACCCAGCAGCTGACGGATCCTGTAAAACTTCTCCCAACTCTTTGAGAACATCTCTCTGAAGGCGGGTGAAGTGACACAAGTAGTTCAGCGACCGCATGGCAAAGGTCGCTGAAGAAAACATCCACCTACCGTACCTATCCATAGTCCTGGAATCCTTGTTAGGAGGATGGATAGGTACTGAAGGATCAGCTAGTTCCTTCTTGGTGGCTGCAGCCACCACCATGGCATCAACCGGGACACCTTTTGTCAAAAATTGCCTATCAGGTGGGGCCGTAATGAATTTAGAAGGCCTCCGAGGAGTGGGTTCCACCGAATCCGGGGCCGTCCACGCCTTCCGAGCCAGCACGTCCATAAGAGGGTCGAAAGGCGGAGACACCCAGGAGGTGGAGGGTCGAGAACCAAACGCCTCCAGGTAAACCGACTCGTCCTCGGAAGGATTAAGGGAAGCCAGTTCCCCCTCTGCTTTAGGATTTCAAGGATGTCTGAGAAAGAGACATCCTCAGAGGGGGACCTTGGGGATCCTCATCACCTCGAAGGAACCCCCATCAGAGAGGCCAGAGGGCTCCCGCTCCGAAGAGATAGGAACTCCAGGCCTCACCGACAGGGACGGCTCCAAGGCCGATGTCGGGGCCGAGCTCACCAGCGTCAAAGCTCCGAGAGGGAGAACGGGGTCGGACAAGGGTCCGATGCCACTCGCCCCCTCGGAGCTGGCGAGAGAGACCAGACGCCCGGATCCCTCCAATGAAGGCATCAAGGAGGAGATCAGAGCAGAGGATGATGGAACCGAAGAGGGAGGTATCGGCTCAGACGCCACAACAGTCATGGCTCCGAGGAGCTCCGGCTCCGAACTCTGTAGGAGAGTCGAAGGAGGAATAATAGGTGGATGTGTAATAGCTACCATCTGATGAGACGGGCTATGGAGCATTTGGGCCAATGCCTGAGACTTTAATAGCCTACTCACCACTCTCTCAAGGTCGTGGTCAGAAAGCCTGGACGACCGAGAAGATCGGCTCCAATGGCTCCGCTCCGAGAGCAGGGGTGATCTCAGAGCCGAATGGATAGACTCCAACGAAGGGGATCTTGACCTCTTTCTGGAGGTTGGTGGAGCCGAAGGAGCCGAGGATACGTCGGCTCCAGCCGGAGCCGACAGTGAGTGCAAAGATTCAGCGGTATCGGTGCCGAGTGGAGCTGATACTGGAAGCTGTGACACAGAAGGATCGGCTCCGGCCGGAGCCGATCTTGTCACAGAAGGCGAGCCAGTAGCCGATGGCTTGGGACTCGGAGCCGACGGCTTTGCTGGCTTCGAGGGCTTCCCCGGAGCAGACTTAGTCAGGGAGCTCTCAGGCTTTAATAAGCCCCTCAATATTAGTTTGTTTCTGCGCTCCTGCGGGACTCTTGGGCTGAATGCGTGGCACACAGAACAAGAGTCCTGCAGGTGCAGAGGTCCCAGGCAGTAAACACAAGAAGTGTGACCGTCTGTCAGAGACATTTTCTGACAGCACGAGTCACACTTCTTGAAGCCTGAGACCTTTGTGTCCTTCGACATAACAGTGTCGAGGGAGCACCAAGTAAAAAAACACACACACACACACACACAAACACCCAATCCAAATATAAAAAATAAAACAGGGATACTAACACACCCAAACACTACACAGAATCCCTGACAAGAATTAGGAAAGGGGCAGGCTTAAGGCCTAACCTAGGGGAAGGGATAAATAACTGGGATAAGGGGAACCACTAACGGGGAATAGGTTTAAAATTTAACCGTTACCAGTTAACACAATAAAACAGGGATACTAACACACCCAAACACTACACAGAATCCCTGACAAGAATTAGGAAAGGGGCAGGCTTAAGGCCTAACCTAGGGGAAGGGACAAATAACTGGGATAAGGGGAACCACTAACGGGGAATAGGTTTAATATTTAACCGTTACCAGTTAACACAATAAAAGGAGTGGAACTAAGACAAAAGGGAGTGACTAAAAGTCTGAAAATTGAAAACTTACCAAGAGCCGGTAAAAACGCACCTCGCAAGCGGCAAACGAGATCTGGGTAGTTATCGCCTAGCATCATGGGATATAGGGTTGCCTTGAGCCGGTAAAATTAGCTCTCGAGCTTTAGTAAGTGGCCGAGTCGGAGCCGAGGATCGGCTCCGAACCCCATCCAGCAAGAATGAAGGCGAGATTGACAACTTAACACCTTAAGGTAAATGTGAAAAGCAGTGCAACAAAACTTAAGGTAAATGTGAAAAGCAGTGCAACAAAAAAATAAGTTATGTCCTTACCATAACGTTCCTACACGTGGGTCAGAGCTGATCCCTCGGCTCTGAAACGGCCGCTTTTCAAGCTCAGACTTTCAGAGAAGCTCGAGACCCAGTGAATATCCCACGATGCCCTGCTATGAGTCCCCAGATCTAATATGCTGCAACCAAGACAGCCTACCAACAGAATATTACTATAAAGTCTACCTACTCAGGTAACTACAAAGTAGAAGGATAGAAGAAGAGCAGGAATGTATACAGACTGACATCTGAACCAATCTACCAAGGCAACCATCTCATTCGACTGGAGAGGGAAGGTAGGCGGGAATGTAAGAACAAAAAGGCGAGATGAACAACTCACATGGAACGTTATGGTAAGAACATAACTTCTTTATGTGAAGTTGTTCTATCTCCCCGTTTTGTTCTTACACGTGGGTAGCATCCCAAGCACCCTAATCCTGGGTGGCTCACGGGAGAACATTCCTGAGCACAGTGGAACCAAGCGTAGCCCTGTCCCTGGAGGTCTTATCCACGTTGTAATGAGTGATAAACGTGTGAGGTTTTGACCACGTGGCAGCTGCACAGATGGTATCTAAAGGCAAGCGAGCTGCATGAGCCAATGACGTAGAAACAGCTCGTGTAGAATGGGCTTTGATGTTAGTTTCTAATGGTTGATTTATGGAAGCATAAATGAATCTGATGCAGTCAAAGAGCCACTTGGATAGAGTGGTTTTTGATACTGAGTAACCTTTTCTATTGTCTGCATAAGACACAAAGAGTAGGTCCGAATGTCTGAAATCCTTCGTTCTATCCAGATAGAACCTCAGTTGTCTATGCACATAAAGCTTGTGTAACATATATTCCAGTTTGTTGGTATGGTGTTTGAAGAAGGTTGGGAGCTCAATGGATTGATTTAAGTTACTTTCTGAAGAGATCTTGGGAAGAAAGGTAAGATTAGTTCTGAGGGACACTCTATCAGGGTGAAAAATCAAATATGGGGGTTTGACGAACAAGGCTTGAAGCTCGGAGACCCTACGTGCAGATGTGATGGCTACCAGGAATAGTGTTTTCCAGGACAAGAGCTTTACATGACAAGATGAAGCAGGTTCAAAGGGAGCGAGCATCAGTTGGGATAAAACCAGATTCAAATTCCATGGGTAGACAGGATGCCTAATAGGTGGCCTGAGATGGTGGGTTCCTTTTAAGAATGCTTTACAAAGCCTATGCGACATGATGTTAGAGCCGTTGAAGCCCACATGAAAGTTTGAGATAGCAGCCAATTGAACTCTAATGGTGGCAGCAGCCACGCCATCATGGAACAATGACGACAATAATTCTAAGATGGTATGGATAGGTGCTACGTAAGGGTCAGTGTCATGTTGAGAAGCCCAGTGAACGAATCGTTTCCATTTGCTGTTATATAGTTTCCTGGTAGAGAGCTTGTGAGATGAATCTATAATATGTTGGACTGCAGAAGACAACTCAATGTGACCTGGCTAATGTGGGAATCGGAGCAGCCAAGCTGTCAGTTTCAGGGACTTGAGGGAGAGGTGGAGAACTCCCGACAAATGAGTCAGAAGATCCGGCACTGGGTCCAGGATCCATGGTTCTTCCACTTGATACTTCCACAGGAAGGGAAACCAAATCTGCCGAGGCCAAGACGGGGCTATTAAGATCACAGTCCTTCCCTGACTTTTGGCTTTCTGCATGAATTTGGGAATTAGGGATATTGGCGGAAAGGCATATAGAAGACCCTGGGGCCAATCGTGTACGAGTGCATCCCTCGGTTCGTTCCCCGGTGGGGGATAAAGGGCAAAGTAGCTGCTGCATTTGGCATTCATCAGAGACGCAAATAGGTCGCAGCAAGGCTGGCCCCATCTGCAGAAAATGTTTTCCGCCACTTGTTGTTTGAGAGACCACTCGTTAGGCAACAGCATGGCTCTGCTTAGTTTGTCCGCTATTACGTTGGATGACCCCGGGATGTGCATTGCTATCAGAAAGTGTCCGGCGGAAACAGCCCATTGCCAGATCCTTAGGGCCTCCCGGCATAAAGGGTAAGATCTGGTTCCCCCTTGTTTGTCGATGTATCAGACGACCGACATGTTGTCCGTCTGGATAGCAATTGTGTCTGGAGGAAGACAGTCGTGAAAGTGTTGCAATGCTAGGAACACCGCTCTCAGCTCTAGGACATTTATACGCAAGAGCGTTTCCATGATTGACCAAGTGCCTTGAACCGTCTTTCCCTGAAATAGCCCCTCCCACCCTATCAGGGAAGCATCCGTGGTCACTGTGGCTGTGGGTTGGGGAAGAACGAAGGGACGTCCGATTGTCACTTGGTCGCTGTTCAACCACCAACTGAGATCTTTCTTGCAAAGATTGGTTAACCGGATCTCGTGTGACATGGGTAGTTGTTGGTAAGACCATCGTGCGAAAAGTAACCACTGGAGAATTCGCATGTGCATGCGGCCTAACGGGACTGCTATCAATGTGGCTGCCATTGTGCCTAAAAGCTGTAGTATCTGGGATGCTGGAGCTTTGCTGCGGGCTAGGAGACTGGATAATTGATTTCTTAGAGTTATGATTCTTGATTGGGGCAACCTGATCCTTGCATCTACGGTGTCCAGTTCTGCTCCTATAAATGTAACATGCTGCGAGGGTGATAGCGCAGATTTTTTGAAATTTAGGGTTATGCTCAACTGAGAACAAAGGTCTATGGTGTAGTCTCTTGCTTGGATTAGTTGATGCCTGGAGGTGGCGGTGAGGAGCCAGTCGTCCAGATATGGAAACACCCGGAATCCCAACTGTCTCAGGTGAGCCGTGACCACTGCCATACATTTGGTGAACACCCTGGGGGCTGTGGTGAGACCAAAGGGCAGGGCTCTGAATTGAAAATGACTGGCCCCCAGCCAGAAACGCAGGTGATCTCTGGATGACCTGTCCATTTTGATGTTGTAGTAAGCATCCTTGAGATGTATAGAGCACATCCAATCGCCCGTTGCTAGGAATGGGAGAATCGACTGCAGCGTGACCATCTGGAACTTTTCCTTCTTGACGAAGGTGTTGAGTTTGCTGAGGTCTAGTATGGGCCTCCAGTCCCCTGTTTTCTTTGGAACTAAAAAGAACCTTGAGTAAGTTCCGGATCCTCTTTGGTCCACCGGGACTGGCTGGATGACTCTTGTCGAGCAGCTTTTGGATTTCTACGGCTGCTAGTTTTCTCAGATTGGGTGGTACGTCTGGGATCTTTGTACATATAGGTGGGGTGTTTATAAAGGGAATGTAATAACCTCTGGCAATGACACTTTTTACCCAGGAATCCATTGTAATGTTTAGCCAGGTGTTTGGGTATAAAGCCAAGCGACCCCCGACTGCCTTCAGAGTAGGACAGCCGGGCTTCCTTTCAGGAACGCTGGTAGGGCTTACCAGAGAACTGATCCCTGTCGCCCTGGTTCTGCGGACCGCCTCTGCCATTTGGACGGAGTCTTCCATTTCTGCCCCCTCCTCTGCCTCTAGAGGGGGTATCAGTAGGTGTGTTTTGGAAAGCTCCTTGAGGTTTTCGGAACCACATTTTCCCACTTCGTTGCCCTTTTGGGTACGGTCTGGTTGGAGTGGAAAAACGGACCCCTACAGCAGACAGAGTCTTCCCTTCCTGTTCACACCTAGTAAGTGTCTCCTTAACTTTGGGTCTGAACAAGGCGGACCCGTCAAATGGGGTATTGACAAATGAAGATTTAAAGGATTCCGCAAAGGAGCAAAGGCGCATCCAGGATTGCCTCCGAAGAGCTATCGCTGAGCCTGCCGCCCTACTCGATCCATCGGCAGCATACGAAATGAGGCACATGGATGAGTTTACTATCGAATTAAGGGTGTTAAGTTGAGCAGTCACCTTTTCAGAGACTGCATCAGCTGTATTACCCTGAAGAGTATCTCCAAGCTCCTTTAGGAGATCTCGTTGAAGGCAGGTAAAATGTGTCAGGTAGTTGAGCGACCTCATGGAAAATGCTGCAGAACTAAATATACGTTTCCCATACCTGTCCATCGTCCTAGAATCTCTATTAGGAGGATGGACAGCAGAAGAGGTTTATGACATCTCTTTCTTGGTGGCCGCCGCCACCACCATGGCATCAACTGGGACTCCTTTTGTAAGAAAGGCCTTGTCCGTGGGGAAGTAATAAATTTATTGGGCCTCCGAGGGACCAGTTCCACTGAGTCAGGAGACTCCCATGCCCTCCGAGCAATTAGCTCCATCAACTCATTGAAGGGTGGAGTAACCCAGGAGGTGGATGGTTGAGATCCGAAGGCCTTCAGGAGAACCGACTCGTCCTCAGAAGGGGCAAGGGACTGCCAATCACCCCTCTGCCTTAAGATTTCCAGTATGTCTGCAAATGAGACATCCTCTGAGGGGGATCGTGGGGACCCTTCTGATTCCTCCAAGTCGGTATCAGATGTCAGAGATTCCTGAGGGGAATCCAAGTGCCTCCTCTTGCACAATCTCTTCCTAGGAACTACATTGGTGGGGGCGTCCGTTGAAGTGCCTAGGGAGGAGGGGTCACCCAATGGGGATACCTGAGGCCCTGGATCTCGACGCTTCATGGGGATCTGCGGGGAAGAGGTAGAACAAGGCCATTTGGGGGAAGGGGAAGACAGATCTGAGGAGGTAGTGGTCTTGCCAGCCATGACCTTCCTCATGGCATCAAAAGCACCAGAATCCCGGTCCGAGAAGTCAGTCGGCTCCGAAGAGACTGGCAGCATACCTCCCAACCGTTCCGAATTACTCGGTTTTTACCGAGTTTTGGGGTCCAAATGAAGGGGTGCCACGATTCCCGAGTGGCACCCCTTCATTTCCGATTTTTCTTTTTTTAGAATTTCGCGCTGTCGGAGCTGACGTCATCACGTGCGCGATGACGTCAGCACCGTCAGGCTACCAGCCAGTCGGAATTGAGCTCGAGGAGCTCGCATCATCATTTCCGGCTGGCAGTTTTAACGGCGGGAATGCAAGCCCACGGATTTCATGGCAGCAGCAAAGGGGCCGGGGATATAGCGAGCCGGGAATGCGAGCCCACGGATTTAATGGCAGCAGCAAAGGGGCCGGGGATATAGCAAGCCGGTAATGTCAGCAGCAAAGGGGCCGGGGATATAGCGAGCCCACGGAGGATTAATGGCGGTAGCAGGAACCGGGACAGTAACAGTAAGGGTGTCATTATTTAGCTAAGTACTAATCTTGCACTTGCTTTTACACAGGGAAAACAAAGCGTAGTGTACATGCAATAATTTATCAACATTACTATGACATTCAAAAGAAAGACTTGAGAAATGCATTGTTTAAACACATAGCCAAACATAATGGCCATTCATTCAAATTTGTAATTATTGGTCATGTGGATTTGGGGGAGAGAGGGGGACCATCCGATGATTTTTTTAGAGTTAAAAGTATTAAAATGGCAGTTAAAAACCAAAGCTACTGTTCACCCAGGACTAAATGAAACAATTTCTGTTTGTAGCATTTTAAAACTTAAGGCAGTTTTTGCTTTGTTTTATATATATATATATATATATATATATATATATATATATATATATATATATATATATATATATATGTGTGTGTGTGTCAAGAGAATTTTGCTCATACATTCTTGTTGTTAGTTTTAAACTCTGCATTGTCTTTTACATATTTATAGGTTTTTATTAAACGCATTGTGTGGGTTTCAGTTAGAGTAAGAATCCAATCAGATTGTTAACAGCATTTAAATGCACGTCGTTCTGTTGTCATCATTCTGATGAAGACCTAACATTCTGGACAAAAGCGCTCATTCTCAAAGTGTGTGTTACATGATGTCACCTGGGCTTCATGCTTCTACATTTTTTGTTTTTATTAGTTTGTATAGTATTTCTGTTTTTATAAGTTTACTGCAGTTTATCTTAAATCTCTGATGCTGTATATGCATGTTTCATGCAGATATGCAGTTGCTTTAATTTTTAATGTTGATAACATTAACAACTTGGATCTTACTAAGCGAAACACATCTTTTATCAGTCGTGTCCATGGTTTACCAGCACTAACCAGGTAGGCACCATTTAGCCAGTGACAAGGCCAATTTGTAGATCGGTTTTGAGAAGTGGTACAGAATACTGACTTTGGCACCCATCACTGTCAAGTTGTCACAGGCATGGCTCTCAATTGCTTACTTCCAAAGTCAGGGACAAATAACGAAATACTCATGGATACTTTTTTAAAATATTAGTATTGTTAACTTGTGACATTGATAAAATAAGAGAATGAGAATTAACATGCATTTTTTGAAGTAAACTCTAATTATTGTCATTATTTATTAGGTGTAATCCAGCAGCTTTTCTTCCAAAATCACTAAGTTTAGGAAGGGCAGAACTAATTTTTGAGCCACAATCAGGCATATTCCTAAAAAGCAGGAACAGTTGAGTGGTATAGTCATAGGAACCTGAAATATTTTTCCATCCATGTTATATGTGAGTTTCACGTAATGGCCAAAGAAGATGAGAGGAAGTAAACAAAGAAGGAAACAGAAATATCACTACTTAAAATATCTCTACTGCTTTTTATGTGTAGAAGAAGAATGTTTTTTTACTGTTTCAGCTACTGTCCATCTGCTAGTAGTCAGGACTGGGGCAGTAACAGTGAAAATGAGTATCCTCGGTACCACTACTTAAAATATCACTACTGCCTTTTATGTGTAGAAGAATGTTTTTACTGCATCAGCCACTGTTCACCTGCTAGTGGTCAGGACTGGGGGCCTGGGGCAGTAACAGTGAAAATGAGTATCCTCAGTAACACTACTTAAAATATCTCTACTGCTTTTTATGTGTAGAAGAATGTTTTTACTGCATCAGCCACTGTTCACCTGCTAGTGGTCAGGACTGGGGGCCTGGGGCAGTAGCAGTGAAAATGAGTATCCTCAGTACCACTACTTAAAATATCTCTACTGCTTTTTATGTGTAGAAGAAGAATGTTTTTTACTGTTTCAGCTACTGTCCACCTGCTAGTAGTCAGGACTGGGGCAGTAACAGTGAAAATGAGTATCCTCGGTACCATTACTTAAAATATCACTACTGCCTTTTATGTGTAGAAGAATGTTTTTACTGCATCAGCCACTGTTCACCTGCTAGTGGTCAGGACTGGGGGCCTGGGGCAGTAACAGTGAAAATGAGTATCCTCGGTACCATTACTTAAAATATCACTACTGCCTTTTATGTGTAGAAGAATGTTTTTACTGTTTCAGCTACTGCCCACCTGCTAGTGGTCAGGACTGGGGTAGTCACAGTGAAAATGAGTATCTTCAGTTCCACTACTTATACAAGTAGGGTGTTGGGTTAAACTGTCGCTGCTGACAATACTAAGATTTTTTCCCTCCTTTTTTATTTATTTTTTTACCCAAAGTAGGTCATGTTGCTACTTCCAAGTTTGCATAGATTAAAAACCATGGAGCAGTAACACTGGAGCAGCTCACTGCCTTTAAGATGAAGAAGCAGGAAATTAAATTCCTACTGTACATAACTATGTCCAAACGTATCATCGGTGTGGGCAGCTGCAAACTGGCATGATGTGCATAGTCATGGTCAGCTAGGCACACAACAATATCTATTGGAGTATATAAGCAGTATAATGGAAACATAAGAAAATGGACAGGTAATTGCTGGTATGATCCTTCAGCAAGATTATGGGCTGAAGAAAATGCTCCACCTGCTATTGAAATGCTAAGAATTATAATGAAGTAAGCCTAGGTACTTCCCCTAGTTAAATCTCTTAGTAGTCCGTCAGATCATCAAACGGAAATGTGTGAACTTGTGGCTGTAGTGAGGATTTATGGCAGCAACAACAGAAGAGGCCAAGCACTAAACAGGGTAGGAGAGAGAGAGAGAGAGAGTGTGTGTGTGTGTGTGTGTGTGTGTGTGTGTGTGTGTGTGTGTGTGTGTGTAAAAATGCCCCCATATAATACACTTGGTGGCTAGAGGTATTCGGGCTCAAATCCTGTACCTTTAGTACAGGGTAAAAAGAGCCTACTATCCCTAGCCACCACCATTTCAGACTGAGTTGAGACTTGAGAGCTATGATGAGAAGTAAGAACACTTTTTTTTTTGTGCTAAGAGTTTAGAGCTATGATAAGAAGTGAGCTAACAGTTCAGAGATATGGTGAGTGAGAAGTGAGAACTGAATTTGTATTCCCCCATTATTGGCTTTGTTGTTTGTCCATGTTTTTTGTGTTGAGGTTAAGAGCTATGTTGAGAAGTGAGAAATGAATTCACTAAATGATGGCTATTAAGTTTCAGTCTTCCTGTTTTTCAGGCAGCTGCTGATGTGGGATAGTGGTATGTTGTTCTAAATGTAGTGCATAGAGTCCTGGGTTTAAAACCTGCCAGTGAAATGCATGATGGTAGCACAACATTTTATTCTAGCAACTTTACAAAATTATACAAGCAATGTTTAAAATGTGTCCCTGGTTTTTGACCTTTTGTCCCCCCCCAAAAAAAAAATGAAATTGAAAATAAGTGCGAAACGCTGTGCAAGATGCCTATGGCTTACACTACTGTGTCATTCTATTTATAGTGTGGGTGTGGAAGCAGACTTTTATGATGGAAAAGTTCTGAACTGGGCAGTTTTGTCATTACTGGTTTATGTGTTTTGTTTCATTGCCTACAGTACAGATTACTGGTAAAATGTTCAAACAATAAATTTAAAATGCGCTCTAACATGTGTGTTGTATTATACAAAGAATATAATTTAATAAAGTCAGGAAGGTGTATAAAGAAAAGAACACGTGTTATCTTGTTTTGTGTGCAAGGGGCCAATGATTTGAAAACAGTCCAAAGGTAATCTTTATCCACCACTGGCCAGATGTATTTTCTTTGGATGTGGTATGGATTTCAATGCTGTTTCAATGAATGTGAGTTTCAAGGGCAAAGTTTAATGTCAAGCCTATTTTCATTGTGAGACAGTATTGTTTTGTTTACCAGATGATGTCTTTTAGAGTTTCTGCATTGTTGTGCTGTAAAATGTAAAAATAAAATTCAAATAATTGTAGAAGTAAAGCAGTATGCATACATTAGTGTTTACGGTAAATGGGGCAAAATAGCCAGGTAACAGGACACTGGAATGGCTGCAGGGGGACTCTGGTCTGGTGCTATGTTTTGGTTGTCTGTTCTTCAATTTGCGTTCGAAAGTTGGTATCCCACAATTCCATTGCAGTGGGTGGGGTTACATAATTATGTATGCAAATTAGATGTTAATCAGCGTACAGATTTGTACCTATTTTTCATGGGCCTTGTCCAGATTTTTGATGTTTCCAGGTTGAGAGGTATGACTGGCAGCTCTCCCCAGACCGAGACCCTCCGCTCCAATCCAAAGGACGGAGCCAAGGCCACCTGCGCCAAAGCCCCAAGTGGAAGAGTCGGAACCGAGGTATCGGTTCGACTCTCCACCCCGGAGCTGACGAGGGACTGTCGGCCCCGAGACTCCCCGGTCGGGACCGAGGAGATCAAGGTCGATGGAGCAGAGGGAGGTGGGTCGAACCTCGGCTCCAAGGGTTCTACCAGTATCGGTTCCATCTGCCCCGACTCCGAACGCTCTACTGGCTTCGGAGGAGGAGGTGGAGAAACTATGGGAGGAATTTCAGGCTTCGAAACCGAATGGCTCAAAGCAGAAAGCATTTTAGCCAGGGCCAGGTTCTCTAAGAGCCTCTTAACCACTCGGTCCAGATCCACATCGGACAGCCTGGAAGAATGAGTCGAGGGATGGGTCGAAGGGGCCGAAGGTGGAATCGACTGAAGGATTGGAGACTGAGGGGGTCTCCAATATGGGTTCCACAACTGGACCCCGAGGTAAGTACTCGATACATGGCTCCAAGGACTGTGGAGCCAATGCACGGACCATACTTGAGGAACTCGGAGCCGATGACTTGGGCTCCGAGGATCCTTTGGAAGACTTCGACCCCTTCCAAGCCTTGGAAGAGGTGTCAGCCTTATCTAAAGAAGCCTGAAAATCAGGTTTCAGGAGTCCTCTATCCATCAATTTCCTTCGTCTTTCCAGAAGGACCCTGGCGCTAAAGGAATGGCAGATAGAGCACCTCTTGGAAGTGTACAGCGCCCAAACAGTACACGCAGGTGGAGTGGTTATCAGTAACTGACATTTTCTGACCACACCCACACACACGTTTTAAAGCCTGACTTTTGTTTTTCTGACATGTCTAAATCTATAACTAGTACAAAAAAAGTACAGTTTTGTACCTACCATAAATGTAGATGTCCTAGATTTAGAGTAGAGAGGAAGGTGGTAATGCTAAATGAATAGTTTGGTTTAAAACAATGGTGGGTCACAAGACAAACCTTTGTCCAATAACTGTTAGATGAAGAGAGTGAAGCTTGACATTGAGTAGATGCCCGTCCTTTTGAGACAATTGGTTTGTCCTGTCTGACCTTTAGGAGTACACAAAATTCCTTGGGAAGTACCAGAATAATTGATGCCACATGAGCTAAGGCTTGAAGGACTGCATACTAGTTTTTTTGGACTGATGAGACAGTTGATGGAATAGAAGAAGCAGATTCAGACTGTTGTCCGGGGTTAAAAAGGCCATAAGGGATGCTGTAGGAATGTACAATCAGCTGGATTTAGTGATGCGGTGAATGGAAACTAGAACAATTTTGTCTTCTATTTCACCCCATGGCCCCCAGGCATCTTAGCACTGAAGTATCCACATATTCCCCAATGCTGAAGAAGCACGCCCCTTCTCTTGAGAAGAAAGCAGGCAGTCATCCAAAAGAGGATAGATTGTATTTCCTTTTAGCCTGAAGAAATGCTGATAAAGAGCCAGAACCTATTGAATCAGAAGCAGGCAGTGTTTATCAAAGGATGGAGAGAGAACTGAATTATGAGAAAGAAACCTTCTAAAACGCAGATACTTCCTGCAAAAGATAATGATAGAAATAGTAAGGTAGCAGTGAAATCCTGCCAAAGCTACCATTGAGGATGGGACAGGTAGGCTAGGTAAAAGCTAATGTAACCATCCTTGTTTTGAAGGGCAGAATGTCCAGATAAGTGTTGAGATAGAACAGGACCAAAATGTGTCGGTGGCATTGGGTGACTTTTGGACATGATTCATTTTGAGGTTAAAATCCAAGGCCCTTGTAACCACTGAGACCGCTGAATGGCCCTATTTGGAGCAACAGAGATGTTTGCCTGTGAGCTGAATTCCCCCCTGAGGAGGACAGTCTGAGATGCCTTTGAGCCCCTGCAAGGTATCTTGAGGAAACCTGTGAATGACGGTGAATGATATCCAAGAGAGATCTGTTCCTGGTAAATGAAACTCCAGTTTTCTTGAAAGAGTGCCAACCTTCCTCCCTGAGGTGATGCCAATTGAAAGATTGAAAACCTGAAAAGGCAGGTCATTGGGTTTGAAGAGTAAAGGACTGACCCAACCCTCACCAAAGGGGTATATGGATCTCTCCTGCTAGAGGTTGCAAAACATTGGTGAGCTTTCCCTGCCTTCCCTACCTGCCCCTACCTGAAGAAGGAAGACTGGGAATCATAAGCAGTGATATGGTCCTAAAGGGGCCCTAGACTCCAGGACTTCAAACTCTCGGAGGCTGAACCTGCAAAATCTACAGTAGATATGTACTTAGCCCACCCTTAATTTTCTTTAGACGCTAGCTGACAGGCGAACCATCTTTAATCTTTAATAGACTTAAGGAGCATCTAAACTCCTTGTCTTCACATGCTCAGCTACAAAACATCACATCAGCCAGGCGCGGCTCATAAGAACTGACTCAGTGGCAGCCACCCCTCGAAGAGGCCTGCACCAGTGCAAAACCACATTGCAAAACTGCGTTACCCACCTGTTCGTGAAACATGAACTAATTGCCCTGTTCACTTACTCAATTTAAATCCTGCAACTCTTTACTACCTTAGACTTTAATTACTCACAGGAGATAATTTTTTTATTTCAACATGGAAAACTGAGATATTTCAACATGTGAAATTTTCAGTGGAAGAAGTATACTTTTCTTCCCAATACTCCAAAGTGGAATCCATCTTACTTTCTCCCCATCTATCCAAAGCCAACAGAAGCCTTAACAACTTTAGGCCCTGTGAAACAGAAACCTTTCATAATCCAGTTTCTCCTGGGGTAAAAGGATTCTTAAGTGAGCCTGTAAGTACCCTATATCTATAATATCTATCTAATCCGGGAGCAGGGAGTAAGAATCAGGGTTCAGAGAAGCCTCTGCAAAAACATCCCTCCACACATCTAGAAACAGGAGGTACAGCTAAAGGCCTATGGGGGGTAAAAAAAAAAATTCTAAGCCTTTCCTGAATCAGAGAAATCCTGACCTTCCCATTTAAAATGCTCCCTCATGGAACTGCTCAAACTCAAGCTCAGGAGGGCATAGAAGAGGGGGCATAGAACTCTAAATCTTCTGCCATAATAAGCATATGCTTCTTAGAGTACAGACCCTGAAGAACCAAGGGAGTAACACCTGAAACAAAACTTGGCCTGCCAAACCCTGGGCCTTGGCCTGGAAAGGGAGGCCCTAGCTTCCTACTCTAGGAAGCCGAGGGAAGAGCAGCTACCCCTGAGAGCCTTCCGGCCCGCCTACCTCCTGAGAGGTCACATCTTTGTAGTAATAAGAGTCTCCTGGGATTCCAAAGAAATTTCTGATATTAAACACAACCCTGCACAATAACCTGGCTCTGGTTAATCTTCTGCTTGCTCCGATGGATACAAGAGCCGACAACAAGCGCCAGCCAGCAACCCTCCTAAGGTAGGTATAAGGTAAGGTAAGTACTGGGTATCAGGTAATCTATCTGTTTCCCACAGAAATACAGTTCTTTTTTTTTTCTGACATCCATTAAAATACTGAGGCAAGAAAAACAAAATATTTCCCCAAGGTACTTATCAACTTAGTTAAATTCTGAAGCTCGACTGAAAAAATCACAAAAATCCAACTGCACTTTGCAAAACTGCTTCTGCACATGGGACCGCAAATAAAAGACTATGACGCCGGTGGTCGCGCGTTGTGTACCCCTGGCGATCCCCTGACGAGAGCGCGTCCGCCCTGACGGCCAACCTATACTTTGGTATTCGGGCCGACTGGGACAGCGGACTACCCAAGTGTTAGATCAAGTAGTATAATAGGTAAATATATATATATATATATATATATATATATATATATATATATATATATATAAGTAAACACTCTGCAGTCACTCTAAATATATGAATAATATTTGTTAATTAGAAAAAGTATAAAGTATATGAGAGATAACAAAACTACCACTCTAATGTGTAAAACACACACATACACATCGGCTGACAGAGCCCTGTCACGCCCAAAAGAAAGGCCTAAGCTTGAGGAAAAAAGTACTATTTAAAAGTATTAACAATCTAAACTAACTACAATCCTAACACTATACTACTTAACACACTACTATATATATATATATATATATATATATATATATATATATATACACACACACACACACACACACACACACACACACACACAAAAGATTCTTTTGAAGAGAAAGATAACTATAATAGAAAATTAAAGTCACTGGCCCGAGCTAACTCCGACGAGCTGTTGATCCGTTGCAGCGGCAAACTAGATCAGGGGACTCATAGCAGGGCATCATGGGATATTCACTGGGTCTCGAGCTTCTCTGAGAGTCTGAGCTTGAAAAGCGGCCGTTTTGGAGCCGAGGGATCGGCTCCGAACCACATGTAAGAACAAAACTACGAGATAGAACAACTTCACATCTTTAGGTAAATGTGTCTCAAGTGTTAATAAAAAAAAAAAATGCAACAATTTACAGCGTTTTATAGCAAATTGATTTCTGTTACCCAGCAGGAAATAGCAGCTGCTAAATATGACTGGGGGATGCGGGGTCCAGATAGAACTTGAAGTGTAGACGGAAACTGATTTAGGGGTAGGTGATACCTAGGATGAAGTATTCTAGAAAGGTGGCAGATAATCCTACCACAGTGCTAAGCAGTGTGAACCCCCCATGGAATCCATGTGAACCCCCCATGGAATCCATCTACACTTCTAGGGGCCCTAATTAATGAAGGACAGCAAGACTACTGAAGCGGCACAGCCAACAAAAAGTTGTTAAGATGAGAGTGGGAAGGAAGGAAAGGCTAGAGCACATGAGAGAGCTCATACAGTGGAAGTTTTTAAGCTGTAAGACAGAAGGCATCAGGAGATGATCTGTGGGTATATAACTTTTAGTTATATACTCACCATAACTTCAGATGTTTGGGATCCATCTCGCCTACATTCTGACTGATGGGTTCGGAGCCGATCCCTCGGCTCCGACTCGGCACGCTTATGCCAAAGAGCGAAGTCTCTTATTGGCTGAGATTACTATATCCCAGGATGCACCACTACCAGTCCCCCAGATCTAGTTAGTCCGCATACATACACAGACACACATGCTGCTTATATAACATCGTCAGATGAAACAAGATAAAAGAAAAAACAGTAGAACTCAAAACCGTTCAATCTCTTCTGATCTCCAAGGCAGGGGGAAGGAGGGTGGGTATTAGGAATGTAGGCGAGATGGATCCCAAACATCTGAAGTTATGGTGAGTACATAACTAAAAGATGTTATGTGATCCTATCTCGCCTACATTCTGACTGATGGGACAGCGTCCCTAGCACCTGAATCCTGGGTGGCTCACTGGAAAACACTCCTGAGTACCGTGGAACCAAATGATGCTCGCCCTTTAGATGCCACATCCAATTTATAGTGGGAAATGAAAGTGTGCGGGTTGGACCAAGTAGCCGCAGCACAAATCTCAGAAATAGCAAGCTTGGAATGAAAGGCAATAGAAGTAGCCATAGCTCTGGTAGAGTGAGCTTTGATAGATGTTGTAAGTTGCTTATTTGAAGAGGAATAAGCCTGAGTTATGCAATCTCTAATCCATTTGGAGATAGTAGCTTTAGTGATGGTTTTACCCAATTTATTATCTGAAAAGGACACAAACAACTGGTCTGATTTTCGAATTTGTTGAGTCCTGTCTAGATAGAAGCGCAATTGCCTGTGAACATCCAATTTATGGAGGGTGTATTCCGCTTCGTTGGAGAATTTTGGGAAGAAAACTGGTAGCTCTAGAGATTGTTGGAGACAGAGATTAGAACAAACCTTTGGAACAAAAGATGGGTTAGGCCTAAGTGATACTCTATCCTTGTGAAAAATCAAGTACGGTGGTTTGATAGATAGGGCTTGAAGCTCTGAAACTCTTCTTGCAGAGGTAATTGCAACTAAGAAGGCAGTTTTCCAAGACAGGTATTTTTACTCACATGTAGCAGCCTGTTCGAAAGGGGAAGATGTTAAGGCACGAAGTACCAAATCAAGATCCCACGGAGGCGCAGGGTGATAAACTGGGGGTCTTAACAGCCCAGCACCTTTAATGAAGGTTTTGCATAATCTGTTGCTCATCAACGGTGGATCCATGGATTCGTGGAATTTGGAGATAGCCGCTAGTTGGACTTTAATAGTAGAGACTGAAGATCCTTGATTAAACAGGGATGTTAAAAATTTCAAAACCTCTGGTATCGGGGCAGTGATAGGGTCTAAGCCCCTGAGTTGAGCCCAGATAGCAAACCTCTTCCACTTACTGAGGTACAATTTTTTAGTGGTGGGTTTGTGGGCGGAAGATAAAATGTGAACAACTTCCGGGTCTAAAATGTGATTTCTGACTAAAGTCGGAAGTGGAGGAGCCAAGCTGTCAATTTCAAAGTGTGAAGGGACTGGTGTTGTCGTCCCGACTGATGAATCAGCAGATCCGGAGTTAGATCCAACAACCAAGGATCGTCCACCGCATGTTTCTTTAGGTAGGGAACCATACCTGACGAGGCCAGTGCGGAGCAATTAGTATCATTGTGGACCCCAATTGAGAAGCTTTCTGGATGACTTTGGGGAGAAGTGGGACCGGAGGAAATGCATAAAGTAGCCCTGTTGGCCAAGGTTGGGCTAGAGCATCCGTAGCTGCCTCCCCCTGACGTGGAGTCAAGGAGAAGAACCTTTGCACTTTGTGTTTTGTGGTGTTGCAAACAGGTCGCAGCACGGTGTCCCCCATCTTCTGAAAACCTGAACTGCTACTGTTTCGTTCAGGGACCACTCGTGAGGAGAGAGAATTGTCCTGCTTAATCTGTCTGCCAATATATTGGATTTCCCTGGAATGTGGGTCGCTACCAAGAAGCGGTTGGAAGCTACAGCCCATTCCCACACCCTCATGGCCTCTCTGCAAAGGGGTAAGATCTGGTCCCTCCTTGTTTGTTTAGATACCAGACCACCGACATGTTGTCTGTGTGGATAGCGATAATGCCTTGAGGGAGAAACTTGTGGAGGGCCTGTAGGGACAGAAGTGCAGCCCTCATTTCCAATACATTGATATGGAGAAAGGTTTCGTCTGGAAGCCAGGAACCCTGAACTAACCTGCCCAGACAATGCCCCCCCCACCCTGTCTGGGAGGCATCCGTCGTCAGGGTGGCCACCGGAGGGGGGATAACAAAAGGTCTTCCCTGATTCAGATTGGATGGCTGAAGCCACCAGCGGAGGTCCCGTTTGCACGTTTCTGTAATCAGAATGGGGTGATTGAGGGGGAGATTCTGAAAGGACCATTGTGTCGATAACAGCCACTGAAGAATCCTCATGTGCAATCTTGCCAGTGGAACTAGGAGAACCGTGGCAGACATCGAACCTAAAAGTTGCAGGACCATCCTGGCTGGGGCTTTGGATCTTGGAAGCAGGGCTTGAACTTGACCTTGTAAAGTTTGAATCCTTTCGGTAGGAAGAAAGACGCGCATCAATTTTGAGTCTATCTCTGCTCCTATGAATCTTATGCGCTGAGAGGGCAGCAAGACAGACTTTGACCAATTGAATGTAATTCCCAGGGTAGCACCCAGGAGATGGTGGCTTTGAGGTTGTCTATTAGTAGATGCCTGGTGGTGGCAGTCAGGAGCCAGTCGTCCAGATAGGGAAACACTTGGAATCCAAGACTCCTCAGGTGAGCAGTCACTACTGCCAAACACTTGGTGAACACCCTGGGGCTGTGGTGAGACCAAAGGGCAGTGCACAAAATTGGAAATGACTGTCTCCCAGGCTGAAGCGCAGATACCTCCTGGACACCTGATGTATCGGTATATGATAATAGGCGTCCTTGAGATCTATGGAGCACATCCAAACATCCTTCTCCAACAATGGGAGAATGGATTGTAAAGTGACCATTCGGAATTTGGACTTCATGACGGACTGGTTTAGTTTGCTGAGATCCAATATTGGTCTCAGGTCCCCTGTCTTTTTTGGCACTAAAAAGAACCTTGAGTAATTTCCGGATCCGATCTGGTCTGTGGGGACCGGTTGGATGACTCCTTTTTCTAGCAGCTTTGACGCTTCTGCGGCTGCAATTTCCCTTTGACTGGGTGGTGGGTCCGGGATTTTTTGGACGGTGGGGTGAGTGTGTGAAGGAATGGTGTAACCTCCGGCAATAATCCGAAGCACCCATCTGTCCTGAGTGATAGACTCCCAGGCTTTTAGGTGCTTGGCCAAACGGCACCCGACTGGCTCCGGAGCAGCACAGCCGGGGAATCCCTCATGAAGTGTGGGAGGCCGAAGAGCCACGAAAGGACTCGCAGACTCCAGAATTGCGGGCCCTCTGCCGCCTCTGGGACGGCGTCTCCCAGAAAAATTTCCCGTCCTCTGCCTCTGGAAGGGAATCTTCCTGCTGTTGAGGAAAAACTTACGTGATTTGCGGAACCACATCTTCCCTCCTCCTTTAGCCTTGGGATAAGGCCGAAGGGAGTGGAATAACGTGCACCCACGGCAGATAAAGTTTTTCCCTCTTGCTCACAGCGGGTAAGAGTGTCTTTAACCTTAGGTCCAAACAAAGAGGACCCATCAAAGGGAGCGTCGTGAAGGAAGACTTGAAGGCCTCCGCAAAATGACACAAGGAGCCAGGCTTGTCTCCGTGAGCCACGCCTGTGCCTGCCGCTCTGCCCGCCTTCGGCCGCATATGAAATGAGCCTCATGGGCGAGTTAGAAATCAAGGTAAGGATAGCCAACTGAGAGCTAACCGACTGGGCTAGCTGCTCAGGTAGGTTACCTGAGAGGGAATCTGACAGCTCCTTGACCAGATCCCTCTGTAGCCTGGTAAAATGTGCCAAATAATTCAGGGACCGTAGTGTAAAGGCCGCTGAAGTCAGGGTGCTTCCTGCACCGTCCATGCTCCTAGACTCCTTATTAGGAGGATGGACGGACGTTGAAGCCTCTGCCACGTCCTGTTGTGTAGCAGATGCCACCACCATGGCATCTACAGCCACGCCTTTTGTCAAGAACTCCTTCTCGGCGGGGCAGACAAAAATTTGTTAGGCGAGAAGGCACTGGTTCCACAGTATCTGGATGTTCCCACGCCCTCCGACAAACCAAATCCAGGAGCTCGTCGAAGGGCGGAGACACCCAGGAGGTGGAGGGCTGAGCCCCAATGGCCTTGAGAAGCACTGACTCATCAGCAGAGGGGTTTGGATATCCAGCCGCCTCGTTAAGGATCTCTAAAATGTCTGCGAATGAGACATCATCCGAGGACGACTTTGGGGACCCCTCCGCATCATCAAGATCAGTGTCCGATGTAAGAGACTCTGGGAGTCCACGTGCTTCCTCTTGCACGATCTCTTCCTTGGAGGCTCCTCCAAGACAACTCAAGAACCCTCAGGAGGAGGGGAACCCCCAGTGGGGTAACCTCAGGCCCAGGGCTCCGCTGCCTAGGGACAGGGGAACTGTCAAAGACCCAGTCTCCACGCCCAGGGAAGGTGCCGGTAAAGCCGTAGAGATGGCCGAAGAAGACTTGGCCAAGGCACTCCTCATAGCTCTGAAAGCCGGACCCCAGAATCCTGGGAGTGTCCGGTCCCCGGAGCCATGATAGCAGATGGAAGTCCCGCAGCCGAAGCACCGAGAGGGAGGCTTGGAACCGACAGCATAGGTCCCGAAACGTCACCCCCGGGTCCGGCCGAAGAAGTCCGCGTGCCAAACTCGGACCCAAAGGCCGGGGTTGGCGTAAGGGTCGGAGCCGACCCTAGGATCTCCACCGGCTCCAACAGCACCTGCTCCGACGGAGCCGAAGCGGTCGGAGGAGGAATGGCAATGGGATGGGCTATCGGCTCCGAAGCCAATTGGGTCGGAGCCGAAACAAATTTTTGAAAGACTGGGGACTGGAACAGTCTTTGGAGCACCCTGTCTATGTCCGAATCTGACATCCTCGATGACCTAGAGGAGACTGAACGGGTTCGAGTTGGCCTCTCCAACGGCCCCAAGGGGCTAGGGGACCGGCTCCGAGGCAACTCGATAACTATCGGCGCCGAAGGAATACCCAAACCAGTTTCCATCTGTGCCGAGGAGGACTTAGGCGCCGAGGAGGAAGTGTCTGAGCGGACAACCTTCATCGGCTCCGAGACCAGTGGAGCCGATGAAGGTGACCCGCCTCTCGATGCCCCAGCCATCGGCTCCGAAGCCAGAGGAGTCAAGACTGGAGGCATCGAGGCAGACCGTTCCGCCCTCGGCTCCGAAGTCCTTGGAGCCGAAGGAGAAGCCTGCCTATGTCTTTTGGCGGTCGGGTCCGACGGACTGGTCGGAGCCGACGCCCTTTTCTTTTTAGCAGGAGAAGGAGAGGATGCTAAAGCTTCTTCAAAAGAGGGTTTTATAAGGCCTTTCAATATAAGCTTATTTTTCCTCTCTTGGAGGACCCTCGAGGAAAAAGCATGACACACGCTGCAGGACTCCTGCAAATGTTTGGCGCCCAAACAATATACACACAGAGAGTGGTCATCCGTGATAGACATTTTAAAACTACATTTAGTGCACTTCTTAAAGCCCGAAGGTCTAGGTGCCTGAGACATTATAAGTAAATTTAAGTACTCTCTCACAGACAAACTTAGTTGGAAGACTGACCCCACAAGATTAACTTGCCGTTCACAACGATAGCCCGCAATAAAATAAAGGCCAATTGAACAACAGTGAACAACTGTATAAATGAAATTAAGAAACCCTAAGGTTTTTAAAAGGGATTAATCAACAGGAAAGGCCCTACGGACCAAGTGAGCCTGTAACCAGAACAAATATCAATCACACACAAATTTTCCACAGAAAAGTTGTCAAACACACACAACAGCACAGAGTAGCCGTTAAAACAGCTTTTTGTTAAGAAATTAGCAAATTTCTGACAGAAAAAGTTAGTGAAAAGACACTACTTAGCTCAGCCAGCTCGAGACCACGTCTTTGCTAGTTAGCGGCAAACGAGATCTGGGGGACTGGTAGTGGTGCATCCTGGGATATAGTAAGCTCAGCCAATAAGAGACTTCGCTCTTTGGCATAAGCGTGCCGAGTCGGAGCCGAGGGATCGGCTCCGAACCCATCAGTCAGAATGTAGGCGAGATAGGATCACATAACATCTTGTTTTTTTTTTACTTGTATCTGCTCTAACTTTTGAAAAAAAAAACAAGCCACCCCCCCTAAAAAAAAATCCTATTTCTGTACTATTTTTCTGCCTTTCTAGAGCTAGTAGAGTCCAGTTTTCAGATTCTGCTGAATTATGGGCTGTTTGTAAGTTACTGTATTGCCCAGACCTTTCTGAGATAGAGGGAAGCTTCGCTGTTCATCAGTGACAGTGGTGAGCTTTGAAACAGCCTATCTGTCGCCTGGAGGAGTGGTTTCAGCTTAGAATCTGTAGTTTTATTAGCCATTTTGGGCTATTTCTATTCCTTTCATCTTTCCGTTTAAAAACCCGTGTTTGCAGGGTTTTGCGCACCGTGCAGCCGCATTCTAACAGAAACATGGCTCAAACCTCACATTACCAGTGAGCAAATTCTCCCTTCAGGCTACAATATCCTAAGACAAGATTGGTTGCAAAAAAAAGGGGGTGGTGTAGCTGTAATGTATAAACAGAATCTTAATATTCAAATCCTAAACTTATCGGCCTCCCTAATTGACAAAGAAGAAATAATCTATACCACCTAAAAGTAAACCAAGACAAGACCATTAACATAATAGGATGCTACTTCCCACCTGGCAACAATATCCTTCCACTAGAAAACCTCCTCAGCTGGGTAAATCATCACATTCCACAAGAAACCATAATATTAGGTGATTTTAATATAGACTGGCTATCCTGTTCCAACCACCATCCAGCCCACCATCTAAATCATCATGTTTTTTTCCAACTTATCCAGACACCCACCAGAATAAATAGGAATTCCAACAAGCATTCTACTCTTGACTGGATACTAGTCAGCAAGAGCCCCCAATCATACACAGCTGGCTGCCTACCGGATAGCCTCAGCGATCAAACCCCAACTTTCCTACTTAAAAAACACATATATCAGGCTAAACCCATTACCTATCAGCAAGTACGTAATAAAGTAAACTTTAACCCTGACAACTTCATCTCAGCCCTAAAAAACTGCAACTGGACTCCACTAAAATACCTCAACTTTGATGACGCTGTCCAATTTTTCAATACCACCCTCCTTAAAGTCCTAAACACCCATGCGTCCACAAAATTTACTAGAGTTAAAGTCCAGTCCTCCCCATGGCTACAAAAAGCCACTAGATCAGAAATGAAAAACAAGATACAGCCTGGAATCACTGGCACAAGACAAAAAAACCCTGATAGACAGAAATTCTGTGAATTACGTAACAAAGTAAAAAAATTAATAAAACAGGACAAAATCCTATATTACCAGCCTGCCCTGAACTTCACCCAAAACAACCCTAAACAATTCTGGTCAACCATCAACTCCATCCTCCACCCAAGAAAAGGAGGAACCCCTCCACCAAACAAAACAAACTCCTCTGAAAACAGTGCCACCTCTTTCAACACTCACTTCACACAAACCGTTCTATCACTAGAAAAATAACACAACCCCTCTCCCCTACCCCTTCCAACTACACCTAGTAACCTGCCCACTGCATTCGCTTTCTCTCCTATCCCTACCTCCAACATAAAAAAACTCTTATTGAAACTAAAGCCCACAAAACTAGCAGCTGACAACCTCCCAGCTGAGTACCTTAAAACTGCAGCTGAAGCCCTAGCCTACCCAGTTGCAATCCTGATTAACCGATCTTTATCTTAAAGCTATGTCCCTTCACAATGGAAAATATCCCACATTATCCCCCTCCACAAAGGTGGGGCCTCCACAGAATTCACCAACTACCGGCCCACAGTAATTCTGTCTCCTCTATCAAAAATACTTGAGAGATGCATTCGTCAAGTTCTAAACTACCTCTTTACTAACAACCTCCTATCCAACACACAACATGGTTTCCGACCATACCACAGCCCAATCACTGCCTTACTTGTTTTCACCAATACAATCCTTCAACATAAAAACAATGGTTATTTCTCCTCTGCAACTTTCCTTGACCTATCTAAAGCATTTGACATAGTCTCATAAACAACTCATCACTGTCCTCAACACTCTATCCTTCTCTCAATCTGTCACAAACTGGTTGCAGAGCTACCTGACTGACTGCCATCAATCCGTTGTTTGGCATAATGACATCTCCCCAACTCCCTGTCTCAATAGGTGTTCCCCAAGGATCCATCCTTGGACCCTTACCCTCCTCCATATTCACTAATAATCTAGCCTCTGCTGGCCACTCTCATACAGTACGTAGATGATTCCACCATCATCTGCTCTGCCCACTCCCTACCTGAACTTCAAAAGACCACACAGGAAGCCTTTTCCTCAGTTGAAACTTGGCTTTCAGATGCACAATTAATACTTAACCCCCAAAAAAACAACTCATCTTCCAACCCACTAAACACAATCTAAACACCCACCAATTTAATATTAAAGCCAATGACAACACCATCATCCCCCCAACAGACCACTCCAAACTACTTGGAGCTGAAATTGACAATAACCTCAAGTTTAACATCCACATCTCATTAACCATAAAAAAGTACACAAAAAAACTAGGAGCTTTACACAATAACAAGCAATTCCTTACCAAAACAGCCAAGATTTCAGTTGCAAATAGCCACCTTATCTCCACCCTACTCTACGCCTCTCCAATATTTACCAACCTAAGGCAAAGTGAGGTAGGTAAACTCGAAGCTTGCTACAACAAAATAGCAAGGTTTGCCACTGGCACAAACTACAGTAGCCACCACTGAACCTCACTTACTGAACTAGGCTGGCTAGAACTCCCTCACCTCCTTCAATGGTACCAACTCTCACTCGCCCACAAACTACTAAATCATCCTGTAAAAGTCCCCTCCCTCCAAAATCTACTCCCAATCCTATCATGCCACCAGACCACTACGCTCCAGCAACAAAAATCAATTACAGGCAATTAGAACCATGAACTCTGCTGGAGAAGCTCTCTTCTCCTACTCCATAGCCAAATTATGGAATACCCTTCCTCACACTATAACTTCTGTACCATCACGGACTAACTTTAAAGCTGCTCTAAAATCTCATCTAAAAGAGCACTGGGCATGCCCCTGTAACAAACCTCTCTAACATCTCTACCCCAACCTCTCTAATCCTTTTCTTCCACCCCACTAACTACCTCGGATTGCAGCCAAATACAATGCTTATAAACCTATATCTCAGCTGTAATCTTAGCCTCTGTTATGCAAGGGTAATAGCTGCTATCTCAGCTATTAAAATACTTGCTAGTCTTTATGGCACCAATGATATAAGTGTTGTACCATTTAACTAAATACTTAATTTCATTTTGAACTATAACTGTTTACTACTACTGTTAAACAAAATCTACCTATATTTCTTGTAACTTGTAATTAAAAATAAGTTATGTACTCACCATAACGTTCCATCTGAGTAGGTACTTCATTTGTCTGCAACCTGTGGGTATCGGATCCAATCTCGGATCCGAGACGGCAGCTTTCCAAGCTACAAGATCCGAGCTCCTTGCTCCTCCCCCTACCCATAATCCCCTGCTATGTGCTACATTACCTCAGATCGAATTTTTGCCTCTTACACAACTCCTACCTTCGATAGAGGAAGTAACACCAGATAACTGTCCTAAAGCAAAACAACGATATCTTTGGTGATCAGGAATCCCGAAAGGTTCGGGGGATGGCCGGGGGGGGGGTCGGTTGCAGACAAATGAAGTACCTACTCAGATGGAATGTTATGGTGAGTACATAACTTCTTTATCTGAAGTAGTTACTTCATTTGCTCTGCAACCTGTGGAACAGAGTCCCCAGCTACCTAGTGAAAACCCTGGGCGGCCTTAAGGAAGGATATTCCGAAGCACCGCAGAGCCAAATGAAGCCCTACCTCTCGATACCATATCCAACTTATAATGAGAAATAAACATATGTGAAGAGGACCAGGTAGCTGCAGAGCATATGTCATGCAAGGGGATCCTAGACCAGAAGGCTGCAGAGGTGGCCACAGCCCTCAGAGTGAGCGCGAAATCTCGTAGGAACCGGTTTGCCTGCAGATAAGTACCCGTGGACTATGCATTGACAAATCCAATTTGCTACAGTCACTTTGGAAATGGCCTTACCCATGGCCGACTTAGCAAATGACACGAACAACTGGTCCGACTTGCGAAAATCCTTAGTCCTGTGCAGGTAGAAACGCAGTTGTCTGTGCACATCTAATTTATGCAATGAGTATTCTCCTCTATTCTGAAAGTTTGGGAAGAACACGGGTAAGTTTACTGATTGATTGATATTTGACTCCGAAGCCACCTTAGGTAAGAACGATGGATTAGTCCTGAGGAACACTCTATCCTTGTGAAAAATGAGATAAGGATGCTTCATACATAAGGCTTGAAGTTCTGACACCCTTTTGGCTGAAGTAATGGCCACCAAAAAGGCTGTTTTCCAGGACAAGAATTTTAATGGAACCGAAGCCGCGGGTTCAAAGGGTGGGCCTATCAAGGCTTGTAAGACTAAGGTCAAATCCCATGGAGGCACCACCACTTTCACCGGAGGCTTCAAGAGGAAAACGCCCTGCAAGAAGGTTTTACATAATTTTGTAGAAGCCAAAGATCCTAGTCCGTCTCCCACATGGAAATGGGAGATGGCTGCCAATTGCACTTTAACTGTAGAAGCACTTGCTCCTTGTCTAAATATCAGCGACAGGAAGTCTAGAATAGTAGGAATAGGAACTGTAAATGGATCCAGGCCTCTATCTTTAGCCCAGACAGAGAAACGTTTCCATTTGCTGTAGTAAATCTTTCTAGTAGTCGGCTGATGTGCTGCGACTAGAATGGCCTTAACAGGAGATGAGATACTGGGAGTCCTAGCCATCAGTGGAACTGGAGCAACCAAGCCGCAAGCTTGAGGTTCACCAGGTTTGGGGGTTGGTATCCCGCCGGATGCAAAATCAGGTCTGGAATGGGATCCAGTATCCATGGCGGAGATACATTGCGAGACCGCAGGTAAGGGAACCAGATCTGGTGAGGCCAGAATGGGGCTATGAGGATAACTCTGCTCCCCAACCGACGGGCTTTCTGTATGAACTTGGTCATGAGCGGAACGGGGGGATAAGCATAAAGTAGACCGGGCGGCCAAGCATGGACTAGAGCGTCTCTGGGATTCTCCCCTTCGGGGGGAAGTATTGCGAAGTACTCGCTGCATTTTGTGTTTAACGTAGAAGCAAAAAGATCGCAGCAAGGCCAACCCCATTTGCGGAAGATCTGCTTCGCAACTGATGGATTGAGAGACCACTCGTACGGAGTGAGAATCACTCTGCTCAGTTTGTCCGCCAAAATGTTGGACCGACCCGGAATGTGCGTTGCTACCAGAAAGCGGTTGGTGGATATCGCCCATTCCCACACTCTCATAGCCTCCCAGCAAAGTGGGTAGGACTTGGTTCCTCCTTGCTTGTTTGTGTACCAGACAACTGACATGTTGTCTGTCTGGACTGCAATAGTCCCCAGAGGTAGAAGGTTGTGGAGAGCTTGCAACGCTAGAAGCACCGCCCTCATCTCTAGGACATTGATATGCAAAGCGGTCTCCAGGGGGGGTCCACGTGCCTTGGATGGTTCTGCCCGAACAATGCCCCCCCCACCCGAGGTGAAAAGCGTCCGTGGTCAGCGTGGCTTGGAGGGGAGGGACAACAAAAGGCCTCCCTTCCCTCAGCTCTGGGGCGTGGAGCCACCAACGAAGGGAGTGCCTGCAAACTCTGCTCAGAGGAATCGGAGTATTCAACGGATGGAGTAGCAGGGACCACTGAACTTGAAGGGTCCACTGCAGATTCCTCATTCGCAGACGTGCGTGAAGGGCGAGACTGATCGCTGCTGCCATAGATCCTAGTGCCCTCAGAACTAATTCCGCCTCCGGAGCCGGACATTGAAGAACAATTAGCACCTGACACAACAAGCTGTTTAGCCTGTCCGCAGTTAGCATAGCTCGAGAAATGCAGGTATCTAACTTGGCCCCTATGAACTCCAGGACCTGTACGGGGCAAAGACAGGATTTCTGGAGGTTTACAGAGATGCCTAAGCTCTGGTCAAGGGCAGAGCATAATCTCTTGCCACGCAGAGCTGATGCCTGCTGGTGGCGGTAAGGAGCCAGTCGTCTAGGTACGGAAAGACCTGAATGCCCTGAAGTCTCAGGTGGGCTGCAACCACTGCCATGACCTTGGTGAACACCCTGGGGGCTGAGGTGAGGCCGAACGGGAGAACCCTGAACTGGTAATGACTGGCTCCCAGCCGGAAGTGGAGAAACCTTCTGGATCGTCTGTCCATCAAGATGTGGTAGTACGCATCCTTGAGGTCTATCGAGCACATCCAGTCGTTCTGCCGCAGAAGGGGGAGAATAGATTGGAGGGTGACCATCCGGAATTTTTCTTTGGGAACGAACAGGTTCAAAGCGGAGAGGTCTAGAATGGGTCTTAGGTCCCCCGTCTTTTTTGGCACTAAAAAGAACCTGGAGTAATAACCCAATCCGGACTGGTCTGGGGACGGGCTGGATGGCTTTTTTCTAGCAACTTCAGGACTTCTGAAGCTGCTGCCTCCCTCGATCGGGTGGAACATCGGGAGGTGTCTGGTCGAGGGAGGGTGGTTTATGAAGAGGATGGTATAACCTCTGGATATGATGCAGAGCACCCATCGATCTGTCGTAATGGACTCCCAGTTTGACAGGTGCTCTGACAACCGCCCCCCGACTGCCTCCAGAGAGGGACAGCCGGGTAAGCCCTCAGGGCTGCTGCGCGGGTCTATCCGGGAAGGGTTCCCTGGACCCGAAGTTATGTGGTCCCCCTCTGCCTCTGGGCCGGCGTCCTCCTTGTCCTCCTCTGCCTCTAGAGGACGAGGGGTCCGAAGCTGGATGGGATTGCTGGGACTTACGATACCACAGCTTCTTTTATCCCCTCTGATTTCTAGAAAAGGATCGTTGGGGATTAGAGAAGCGGACCCCGATGGCAGACAGCGTCTTCCCATCCTTCTCGCTTTGGACCAGTATCTCGCGAACGGTCTTGCCGAAGAGCGAAGATCCGTCAAAGGGTGCATTCGCGAAGGACGCCTTGAAGGGATCAGCGAAATCACAAAGACGGAGCCAGGAGTGACGTCGCAAGACGACCCCGGCTCCGCTGGCCCTAGCGGCTCCCTCCGTGGCATGGGAGAGTAGACGCATGGACGTGTTAGAGATGGATTTCAGAGTGGCCATACAAGTCGAGAAAACTTTTTTGTCCTCGACCGACATGGACTCCAGGGGGGCTGCAGCGTATTCCTTAATTAAGTCTCATTGCAGCCTAATGGTATGTGCCATATAGTTCAGCGCCCTTACAGAAAAGGTCGCTGAACTAAACATCCGCTTCCCAATGCGGTCCAGTGCCCGAGATTCCTTATCTGGCGGGTGAACTGAAGAACTCTCTTGCGTGAGTTCTCTCTTGGTGGCAGCTGCCACTAACATGGCATCCACGGGGGTTCCCTTGGCCCAAGACAATCTATCCACTGGGGGGCTAAGGATCTTGTCGGGTCGCTTCGGGATAGGCTCCACGGTGTCGGGCTCCTTCCACGCCCTGGTAGTAATGAGGTCTACCAGGGGGTCAGCCGGGGGGGACACCCAGGAGGTAGAAAGGCCTGCCTCAAATGCATCCAGGAACACAGATTCATCCACGGAAGGTTTTTGGGCAGACCACCCCCCTCTAATACGCAACATTTCCATGATGTCTCTGAAGGAGACATCCTCGGGGGGTGACCTTGGGGAACCTTCCCCTTCATCTAAATCCGTGTCGGTTGTAACGGACTCGGGGGAGTCCAGGTGCCTCCTCTTGCACCGACGTTTACGAGGGACCTCCTCGGTGGGACTGTCCGAAGAGGGCTCGTCAACGGGGTCCTGTTCCTCCAAGGGAACCAACTGGAGGGCTTGAGCAGGCTGTCCCGATGGTCGGATGATGCAGGATAGACCCACATGCAGCGGGGATACGGGAGGATCCGACGCCCGAACCGGGGACCTGGAGGTCCTCTACAGTACCCTCTCCACAACCTCAAAAGCCGAAGGAGAGCTACTCTCGCCAGGCTCCGAGAGCAATCTCCTCAGCTCCGAGGTAGGGATCGGGGTCGGAGCCGATGCAGCCGGAGCCGAGAGAGAGGTGTGCTCCGAACGCAACGGAGCCGAAGACACACCAGCTCCCCCGGATCCGATGCTCAGCCCTCGGCCCCGAGAGCTCGGATCCGACAGACTCGAAGGCACAGTCGGCGTCGAAGCGACCGGAGCTATCAGCGCCGACAAATCCCCAGTTACGAAAGGGCCCGGATCCGAAAACGGGTCGGAGTAATCGGAGCAAACATGGGGGCCGCGCTCCCCCCCAGAGGGGGGGGGGGAGGCAAGAGCACCCCCATCTGCATTTGGGTCTGGATGAATCGGCGCATCATCCGATCCATATCCGCTTCAGTGAGGCTTCTGGTTGATCTTGAAGAAGTCGTCGAGGTGGGCCGGGAGGGCCGCCTCGACTACCTCGAGGGAGACCGATCCTCCTCCTCCAGCTCCAGAGAAAAACGAGGTGAACAGAGCCGAGAGGGGGAGGATCCGGAGACCCTCGAGGGAGACCTAGCCAGTTTAGACGGCGGGGCTGAGGGTTGAGTCTCAGCCCGCCTTTTGTGGGACTTATGTCCCTTGTCCTTATGCCTTTTCTCCACCGTAGTGAAGGTACCTGAATCCCCCGAACTCACAACCAAAGAGGGAGGTTGAGTCCCAGGTTGAGTCGGGGGCACAGAAGGCATGAGGGCTGCCGAGACAGCCTGTGCCTGAGAGGGGGAGGAAGAAGAAGCCGATTCCTGAGGCAACAAGCCCGCCAGGATCAGCTTGTTCTTCCTGTCCCTGATAGCTCGGGGATTAAAGGCCGCGCAGATTGTGCAGGCCGATGACAAGTGGGCCGCCCCCAAGCATAAAACGCACTGAATGTGGCCATCCGCCGGCGAAAGCTTATGGCCACACTCAGTACATTTCGAGAACACCGCCTTAGGCCCTTCAGCCATAACACCACTCACACCAAGAACACACCCAAACACTAAGAGGGGGGAGGGTGAAAGGTGGGAACTATCAGAAAACTAGTTAGAAAGGGGGAACAAAGATATCTAACTAAAGTACACTATAGATAACTAACCCAGAAAAACTACACACTCTCACACTAGAAAAAGATTTTTTTTTTTTTTTTTTTTTTGACAGAAAAAGAAAAAGTTTCAATCTCACCAAAAGCCAAGGAGCTCTTCAAAAGTAGCTGCTTCAGCCGCGGCAAAAAACGATCTGAGGTAATGTAGCACATAGCAGGGGATTATGGGTAGGGGGAGGAGCTAGGAGCTCAGATCTTGTAGCTTGGAAAGCTGCCGGCTCGGATCCGAGATCGGATCCGATACCCACAGGTTGCAGAGCAAATGAAGCAACTACTTCAGATTTGTTGTTTTTATTGTGGAGCTTTTCTCCCCGGGCCTCCACTGAAAAAGGACCTGTGTCCAGTCAGATTTTCCCAGTCAACAAATGTAAATAAATAAATAAATAATAAATTTAACTGCAGTTAAACTATTCCTGGTGCCAGAAAGTTGGCTCTTCAGATTTTCTCTTAGAACTAGCCAGTCTTCTAGTTTTAGCGCTCAAAACTGTTTGTTTTCTTGAAATAGCCAGTCTTCTAGTTTTAGCACTCAAAACTGTTCCTGTTCCCTTAAAACTAGCCAATCTTCTAGTTTTAGCACTCAAAACTGTTCCTGTTCCCTTAAAACTAGCCAATCTTCTAGTTTTAGCACTCATAACTGTTCCTGGTGCTCCGCAATTGTCCAACTCTCGCTGTAAGCACTAAATAATCTACAAATTACTGCAGCACTCAACTTCCCTTACTAATCAAGAGGAAATCAGCTCCCACTCCTTAAATTAATAAGCACTAACCAGGCATGTCCAAGGGTCAGCATCTGATATTTTCTCCCGTCTACCTGATGAATCTGGGCATCTTGGGTCAATATAGCAATTGCCTCATGTACACTGACAACCCTCTCCTCCTACCATCCAACACTACAACCTGTGAGAAATGCACTTATATAGCCAAACTGGAAGCCAAGCTCTCTCAATCCAAGACTGGACTAGACAGTCAAGAGGAGAAGGTTAACACCATAGTACACTCAACACATAGTCCATCAAAACCTGCACCTCCCAAACCCACACACAGTAATACAAAACACACACCTACATTCAGGGAGGTTCTCGATAAAAATCTGCCCAAACAACAGAGACCTCCAAAGCTGAAATGAAAGCAACCACCACCCCCAACACTACCCAAACGACACATAGCCCACAAAATCATTGTGCCACGTAACCTCAGCCCATGAGGCAAAACAACATATCCAGCACACTAGTCATTGGTGACTCTATAGTCAGGCACACTGACGTCCCCCTCACCCGGATGAACAAGGAGAAAGTCACTGTCAGCTGCCTGTCGGGTGCCAGGATCCGCCATATAACGTACGCACTCAGGTCACTCCACAACAAGTACAAGTATGATTGTCCATGCTGGAGTGAATGACCTGAGATGTACCTCCCTGGACTACATGAAAAGGGACATGGAGGAGGTCTCTAACCATGTGCTCCAGGCAGGTATGACACTAGACCTGAGTAGCATCCTGCCATTGCCCAGAATGATGCCACAGTACAAGGACAAAATGATTGACTTCAACAACTGACTAAGATTCTGGTGTCATTCCAAGGGGATCCAGTATCTGTCTGTCTGGGACGACATGATTGACAGGCCATTATGCTTTGCCAGAGATGGCCAGCATCTGTCACCTCTGAGATTCTGGATACTGGCTAAGGCTCTTGCTGCCCCTATAGTGCCTTTTTTAGGCAAGGCTCAAACATCAAACGCACCACCATAGTAGACATAAACAAGCAAAATCTAAGGGTAAAGCTACTCGATGCTAGAAGTCTAAACCTCAAAATGCACACACTCGAGGCTCTCCTTAAGATGGAGAACATCGACATCTGTGCAGTGACAGAGACCTGGTTTAAGGCTCCAGAGAGCACCCCTGCATTACCAGGCTACAATTCTTACCACACCTTTCGGCCACCCAACCCAGACCGAAATACTAAAGGAGGAGGCGTGTCCATATTCAACGGATATCCACACCTCCCGGCTAGTTGCTCAATATAATGACTCCGAAATTATCCAAGTACAATAAATACTGGGCAAGAGTGCAATTCAGGTTATAGTGCGTTACAGATCCCCTGTGATGCCCCAGGGCACCCACTCCATGTTTCTCGATATACTGGATAATATTAAGATACAACCCAATACCCTAATTTTGGGAGATTTCAACTACCCCTCCATCAGCTGGGAAAACTACTCATGTACTAACTCATTTGCCCAACGTTTTCTGGAATTCATCAATTCCAATGCCCTGGACCAGCTTGTCCATACTCCTACCAGTGGTAGCAACATCCTAGGCCTGGTCATTACCAATATGGGTAATAGATGCTCCATGCCAGAGGTCAACTCCTCGCTGGTCAGGTCCGACCACAAGCTAATCACCCTAGACATCCATACCCCCCCCCCCATTAAGGAAACCACAGTAAAAAACTTCTCCAAAGACAATTTCATGCTTCTTAAGTCAGAAGTGGCAAACTTCATTACAACCACACAGATGGAAAATAGTGGCACGACTGCTGAATCACATACAAATGCACTGTATGAGCACATACACGAGTGCATGGACCGTGCCATCCCCAATAGAACCAAGACGCTATCCTCCAGAAAAAGGAAGCCAATCTGGTGGTCCCCTGCCATAAATAAGCTCTACAACAGAAGGAAGAAACTGTTGCAGAAAAGAGTAAAATTCCATGACTGCAGGAACTCCCTGGTCAGCCTCAGCAAGAAGCTGAGATCCCTCATAAAATCCTCCAAAGCTAGTTACGAAAATAAAATCGCCTTGGATTATAAAGACAACCACAAAGCCTTCTACAGCTATGTCAAGAATCTCAACACTCAGATCTGCTCTGAACTACAGCACAATGGCACTACATTTACCGAACCAACTGAAATTGCCAACATCCTGGCAGACAGGTTCAGTGTTAACTTCACCCACTATCCCCATACCATCCCCATACCGGATGATTGCAAACCCCCTGAAATCATGGCCGCACAGGTGAAGACTGCACTCTCCAAAGCCAAGAACACAGCATCTATGGGACCGGACAACATCCCAGGCTGCGTTCTGCACGAACTACAGAATGAACTGGCACCCCAACTAAGTACCATGTTCAACCACAGCCTCACTTCAGGCTTTGTGCCTAAGGAGTGGCACACAGAGACAGTTATCCCACTCCACAAAGGGGGTGGCACCACAGACCCTGGGAACTACTGCCCCATTAGCCTGACGAGCCTGGTCTGCAAGGCCATGGAACACATCATCTTACAGCTTATAAACAAAGACACAGGTAACCTCCAAACTCTGGACCCCACTCAGTTTGTGATTGTAAAAGGTAGATCATATCTCCTAAACCTGACTGACTTCTTTGAAGCAGTCACTAGAGTCATAGACGAGGGTAAGGTAGTGCACACTGCCTATCTAGACCTCGCCTAGGCTTTTGACATAATCCCCCCACTGTGGTATTATAGATAAACTCACTGGACTAGGCATATATCCCTATGTCACAAGATGAGTGGCCAACTGGCTCACTCACAGAACCCACACAGTGAAAGTAGTCCACTTCAAATCAGACTTCAGACCAATGAGAAGCGGAGTAGTACAAGGTTCGGTCCTGGGTCCCCTCCTGTTTGGTATCTACTTCTCTGAAGTCGTGGCAAATACAGCTGGCCTTTGGCTAATGAAATTCACAGATGACTGCAAACTAGGAGCCATAATCATTTCACCTAAGGATGTGGACACTCTACAAAGAGGCCTCACTGAGACTGATGCTTGGCAAAGTCATGGCCTAAATCTCAATGCCAAGAAGTGCATTGTCATCTTCTTTGGGAAAATATCATACCCATGAACTACCACATAGGCGGTAGCCTACTAAACACAAAGTGTGATAAGAGACCTTGGGACAAAGGTGGATAGTAGTCTCTCCTTTGATAATCACTTCGCCACAGTAGTCAGGAAATCCTTCTACGTGGCACACCTCATCACAAAGGGGTTCTCCTCCAGAAAAAGAGAGGTCATCGTTCCTCTCTACTTATCCCTTATTAGATCCATCATAGAGTACAACACCCCATTTGGAATGTACCTCGCAAGACATCTGCAACAGCTGGAAAGGCCACAGAAATACCTCACTAAGAGGATTAAGGGTCCTCAAACAGATTCCATACACCGACAGTCTCAAAAAACTCCAGCTCTACTCCATCGCATATCACCTACTCCGAGGCGATCTCTGCCCAACATACAAAGCTATGTCAAAACCAGAGCTGTTGGACATGCTACACTTAAAGAAATCCCAATCTCTCACAGCCAGACACTTCAGGGGCCTAAATCTTGTCACCACAATAAACAGAACATGCTGAAGGGATAGATTCCTGTCCCAGAGACTTCCTCTGCTCTGGTGTAGGCTGCCCATTCATGTCAAGCAAAGCTCCGAACTACTTTGTGGTATTGAATGTATGACATACTCTACCAGGATATGCAGTGTTATTTCCCACAGTCAATAGATTCAGATGATCACAAACTAGTACACAGGCTTGGGGGGCCCACCACAAACTTACATTTCTTCTTTAAGAACCCACTCTGCATGTGTTACATTTCTCCTTTAAGACAGCATGCACAGTGCATCCTCAGAAACACCTGTACATGCGTCTGCAGGATGACGCACACATATTTAAACTGGAATGGAGTGAGCAGTTTTTTAAGAAATGATCTCCGGACAAATGGGTAGAGAATTGTGTGTGTGTGTGTGTGTGTGTGTGTGTGTGTGTGTGTGTGTGTGTGTATAATGCCCTAGTAAGAGGGGACATGTTAGTTAATTTAACAAGGCTCAAACCCTGTACCTTAGTTACAGGTGACAAGCAAAATCCTCTATATCAACTATGAGTTTCACTGCATTTTCAAGGAATTGTGAGTTTCATTGCATTTTCAAGGAATTGTGAATTTCAGTACATTTGTAAGGAACAGTGAGCTTCGGTACATTTGCAAGGAATTGTGAGCTTCAATGGAAGAGAAGTTTACTGCTGCTCATGCTAAGTCTGTTTTCAATGTGCAACTGTTTTGTGTAGTAAATGGTTGTTAATGTTTGTGCAAGAGAATTTGAAAGCACTGTTAGTTGCACAACAGGTAGCATACTTGCTTTGATGCAGATGGCTGTGTGTTCTACTCCCACATCATGCAGATTGATTGCTGATACTGTGCTGTACATTAAGGGGGGTGCTACAGTCCTGAATGTGTCCACCTTTGGAAGGGATGCCTTGTAACTATGAACCTGTTGTTAGTCTGACATGCACTCCCTATTGTAATATTAGCAGCTTGCCAATTTTTTTTTTTAATTTAACATAGAAAATTTATTCTTCAACGACAACAGGCACTGAATTTGTAGATGAAACAATGAAATATAAAATTGTTTGCTAGTAGCAACCTATTCATTAGTTACGGATCTCTTTAATATGGAATTATTCAGATGACTTTTACTTCTGCAGAGATTGTGCATATTGACTGAAAATGGTGGATTGTAATGACAGAAGTGTGAGGGGCCTTTTATGGTTGAAATGTTCTGAAATGGGTAGTTTTGCCATTACTTGTTCATACATTTTGTTTCATTTCTTACTGGAAAAATGTTCAAAACTTTTAGTTATGTACTCACCATAACTTCAGATGTTTGGGATCCATCTCGCCTACATTCTGACTGATGGGTTCATGCCAAAGAGCGACGTCTCTTATTGGCTGAGCTTACTATATCCCAGGATGCACCACTACCAGTCCCCCAGATCTAGTTTGTCCGCATACATGCACACACGCATGCCCTGCTTATATAACATTGACAGATGAAACAAGATAAAAAACAGTAGAACTCAAACCGTTCAATCTCTTCAGATCTCCAAGGCAGGGGGAAGGAGGGTGGGTTATTAGGAATGTAGGCGAGATGGATCCCAAACATCTGAAGTTATGGTGAGTACATAACTAAAAGATGTTATGTGATCCTATCTCGCCTACATTCTGACTGATGGGACAGCGTCCCTAGCACCTAAATCCTGGGTGGCTCACTGGAAAACACTCCTGAGTACCGTGGAACCAAATGATGCTCGTCCTTTAGATGCCACATCCAATTTATAGTGGGAAATGAAAGTGTGCGGGTTGGACCATGTAGCCGCAGCACAAATTTCAGAAATAGCGAGCTTGGAATGGAATGCAATAGAGGTAGCCATAGCTCTAGTAGAGTGAGCTTTGACAGATGTTGTAAGTTGCTTATTTGAAGAGGAATAAGCTTGAGTTATGCAATCTCTGATCCATTTGGCAATAGTAGCTTTAGTGATGGATTTACCCAATTTATTATCTGAAAAGGACACAAACAATTGATCTGTTTTCCGAATTTGCTGAGTCCGATCTAGATAGAAGCGCAATTGCCTGTGAACATCCAATGTATGGAAGGTGTATTCCGCTTTGTTTGAAAATTTTGGAAAGAAAACTGGTAGCTCTAAAGATTGTTGGAGACAGAGATTAGAGCAAACTTTGGGACAAAAGATGGATTAGGTCTAAGTGATACTCTATCCTTGTGAAAAATCAAGTACGGTGGTTTGATAGATAGGGCTTGAAGTTCTGAAACTCTTCTTGCAGAGGTAATTGCAATTAAGAAGGCAGTTTTCCAAGACAGATATTTCAACTCACATGTAGCAGCCGGTTCAAAGGGGGAAGATGTTAAGGCACGAAGTACCAAATCAAGATCCCACGGAGGCGCAGGATGAAAAACTGGGGGTCTTAAAAGCACAGCACCTTTCATGAAAGTTTTACATAATCTGCTGCTCATCGATGGTGGGTCTGTGGAATCGTGAAATTTGGAGATAGCTGCTAGTTGGACTTTAATAGTAGAGACTGAAGATCCTTGATTAAACAAGGATGTTAAAAATTTTAAGACCTCTGGTATCGGGGCAGTAATAGGGTCTAATCCTCTGAGTTGAGCCCAGATAGCAAACCTCTTCCACTTACTGTGATACAACTTCTTAGTGGTGGGTTTGTGGGCTGAAGATAAAATGTGAATAACTTCCGGGTCCAAGGTGTGATTTCTGACTATAGTCGGAAGTGGAGGAGCCAAGCTGTTAATTTCAAAGTGTGAAGGGACTGGTGCTGTTGTCCCGACTGATGAACCAGAAGGTCCGGAATTAGGTCCAAGAACCAAGGACCGTCCAGAGTATATTTCTGTAGGTAGGGGAACCATACTTGACGAGGCCAGTACGGAGCAATTAGAATCATTGTGGACCCCAATTGGGAAGCTTTCTGGATGACTTTGGGGAGGAGTGGAATCGGAGGGAAAGCATAAAGCAGTCCTGTTGGCCAAGGTTGGACTAGAGCATCCGTAGCTGTCTCCCCTGACGGGGTCAAAGAAAAGAACCTTTTGCACCGTGTTTGTGGTGTTGCAAACAGGTCGCAGCACGGAATCCCCATCTTTGAAAATCTGAGCTGCTACTGTTTCGTTCAGAGACCACTCGTGAGGAGAGAGAATAGTCCTGCTCAGTCTGTCTGCCAATACATTGGATTTGCCTGGAATGTGGGTCGCTACCAGGAAGCTTGGTAGCCACTGCCCATTCCCACACCCTCATCGCCTCTCTGCAAAGGGGGTAAGATCTGGTCCCTCCTTGTTTGTTTAGATACCAGACCACCGACATGTTGTCTGTGTGGATGGCGATAATGCCTTGAGGGAGAAACTTGTGGAGGGCTTGTAAGGACAGAAGTACAGCCCTCATTTCCAACACATTGATATGGAGAGATGTTTCGTTGGGAAGCCAGGAACCTTGAACTGACCTGCCCAGACAATGCCCCCCCACCCCGTCTGGGAGGCATCCGTAGTCAAGGTGGCCACCGGAGGGGATATAACAAAGGGTCTTCCCTGATTCAGATTGGATGGCAGAAGCCACCAGCAGAGATCCCGTTTGCACGTTTCTGTAATCAGTATGTGATGATTGAGGGGGAGATCTTGAAAGGACCATTGTGTCGATAATAGCCACTGGAGAATCCTCATGTGCAACCTTGCCAGAGGAACTAAGAGAACCGTGGCAGACATTGAACCTAGAAGTTGCAGGACCATCCTGGCTGGGGCTTTGGATCTTAGAAGCAGGGCTCAGACCTGATTTTGTAATGTTTGTATCCTTTCGGTAGGAAGGAAGATCCGCATTAATTTTGAGTCTATCTCTGCTCCTATGAATTTTATGCGCTGAGAAGGCAGCAAGACAGACTTTGACCAGTTGAATGTAATTCCCAGGGAAACACCCAGGGAGATGGTGGCTTGTAGGTTCTCTAGTAGTAGATGCCTGGTGGTGGCAGTCAGGAGCCAATCGTCCAGATAGGGAAACACTTGGAATCCGAGACTCCTCAGGTGAGCAGTCACTACTGCCAAACACTTGGTGAACACCCTGGGGGCTGTGGTGAGACCAAAGGGCAGTGCACAAAATTGGAAATGACTGTCTCCCAGGCTGAAGCGCACATACCTCCTGGACGCCTGATGTATCGGTATGTGGTAATAGGTGTCCTTGAGATCTATGGAGCACATCCAAACATCTTTCTCCAACAATGGGAGAATGGATTGTAAAGTGACCATTCGGAACTTGGACTTCATGACGGACTGGTTTAGTTTGCTGAGATCCAAAATGGGTCTCAGGTCCCCTGTCTTTTTTGGCACTAAAAAGAACCTTGAGTAATTTCCGAATCCGATCTGGTCTGTGGGGACCGGTTGGATGACTCCTTTTTCTAGCAGCTTTGAGGCTTCTACGGCTGCAATTTGCCTTTGAGTGGGTGGTGGGTCCGGGATTTTTTTGGATGGTGGGGTGAGTGTGTGAAGGGAATGGTGTAACCTCCGGCAATAATCCAAGCACCCATCTGTCCTGAGTAATAGCCTCCCAGGCTTTTAGGTGCTTGGCAACGGCACCCGACTGGCTCGAGCAGCACAGCCGGGCAATCCCTCATGGAGTGTGGGAGGCTGAAGAGCCACGAAAGGACTCGCGGTCTCCAGTGTTGCGGGGCCTCTGCCGCCTCTGGGACGGCGTCTCCCAGAAAAATTTCCCGTCCTCTGCCTCTGGAAGGGGAATCTTCCTGCTGTTGCGGAAAGAATTTCTGTGATTTGCGGAACCACATCTTCCCTCCTCTTTAGCCTTGGGATAAGGCCGAAAGGGAGTGGAATAACGTGCTCCTACGGCAGATAAAGTATTTCCCTCCTGCTCACAGCGGTAAGAGTGTCTTTTACCTTGGGTCCAAACAAAGAGGACCCATCAAAGGGAGCGTCGGCAAAGGAAGACTTGAAGGCCTCCTTGAAATGACACAACGGAGCCAGGCTTGTCTCCGTGAGAGCCACGCCTGTGCCTGCCGCTCTGCCCGCCCCTTGCGCCGCATATGAAATGAGCCTCATGGACGAGTTAGAAATCGAGGTCAGGATAGCCAACTGAGAGCTAACCGACTGGGCTAGCTGCTCAGGTAGGTTACCTGAGAGGGAGTCTGAGAGCTCCTTGACCAGATCCCTCTGTAGTCTGGTGAAATGTGCCAAATAATTCAGGGACCTCAGAGTAAAGGCCGCTGAAGTCAGGCTGGGCTTCCCTGCGGTCCATGCTCCTAGACTCCTTATTAGGAGGATGGACGGACGTTGAAGCCTCTGCCACGTCCTGCTGGGTAGCAGATGCCACCACCATGGCATCTACAGCCACTCCTTTCGTTAAGAACTCCTTCTCGGGTGGGGCAGACAAAAATTTGTTAGGGCGAGAAGGCACTGGTTCCACAGTATCTGGATGCTCCCACGCCCTCCGACAAACCAAATCCAGGAGCTCGTCGAAGGGCGGAGACACCCAGGAGGCGGAGGGCTGAGCCCCGAAGGCCTTGAGGAACACCGACTCATCAGCGGAGGGGGGTTTGGAATTCCAGCTGCCTCATTGCTTAAGGATCTCTAGAATGTCTGCAAATGAGACATCATCCGAGGACGACTTTGGGGACCCCTCCGCATCATCAAGATCAGTGTCCGATGTAAGAGACTCATCGGGGGAGTCCACGTGCTTCCTCTTACACGATCTCTTCCTTGGGGGCTCCTCCGAAGACAACTCCGAAAGACCCTCAGGAGGAGGGGAACCCCCAGTGGGGGTAACCTCAGGCCCCGGGGCTCCACTGCCTAGAGACAGGGGAACTGCCAAAGACCCAGTCACCATGCCCAGGGAAGGTGCCGGTAAAGCCGTAGAGATGGTCAAGAAGACTTGGCCAAGGCACTCCTCATAGCTCTGAAGGCCGGACCCCCAGAATCCTGGGAGGGTCCGGTCTCCGGAGCCATGATAGCAGACGGAAGTCCCGCGGCCGAAGCACCGAGAGGGAGGCTAGGAACCGACAGCATTGGTCCCAACGTCACCCCGGTCCGGCCGAAGAAGTCCGTGTGCTAAACTCGGACCAAGGCCGGGTTGGAGTAAGGGTCGGAGCCGACCCTAGGATCTCCACTGGCTCCATCAGCACCTGCTCCGACGGAGCCGAAGCGGTCGGAGGAGGAATGGCAATGGAATGGGCTATCGGTTCCGAAGCCAAGTGGGTCGGAGCCGAAACAAATTTCTGAAAGACTGGGGACTGGAACAGTCTTTGGAGCACCCTGTCTATGTCCGAATCTGACATCCTTGATGACCTGGAAGAGACCGAATGGGTCCGAATAGGCCTCTCCAACGGCTTCAAGGGACTAGGGGACCGGCTCCGAATCGACTCGACAATTATCGGCGCCGAAGGAATGTCCAAACCAATTTCCATCGGTGCCGAAGAGGGCTTCGGCGCCGAGGAGGAAGTGTCTGAGCGGACAACCTTCATCGGCTCCGAGATCAGTGGAGCCGATGAAGGTGACCCGCCTCTCGATGCCCCAGCCGTCGGCTCCGAACCCAGAGGAGTCGAGGCTGGAGGCATCGAGGCAGACCGTTCCGCCCTCGGCTCCGAAGTCCGTGGAGCCAAAGGAGAAGCCTGCCTATGTCTTTTGGCGGTCGGTTCCGACGGACTGGTCGGAGCCGACGCCCTTTTCTTTTTAGCAGGAGAAGGAGAGGAAGCTAATGCCTCTTCAAAAGAGGGCTTAATAAGGCCTTTTAATATAAGTTTATTTTTCCTCTCTTGGAGGACCCTCGAGGAAAACGCGTGGCACACGCTACAGGACTCCTGCAAATGTTTGGCGCCCAAACAGTACACACAGAGAGAGTGGTCATCTGTGATTGACATCTTGAAACTGCACTTAGTGCACTTTTTAAATCCTGAAGGCCTAGGAGCCTGTGACATAATGGCAACCAATTTAGTGTAACTTAGCCAAAACCAAACACACTAACAAAGACAGAAAAAAAATTTCTTCTCTTTCTTCTTCTTTTTTTTAAAACAAAGGCTGTCACAAATAGACAAGAATAACCAAAGGGGTCTAACAGCCCCTAAATAAAAAGGGACTAAAACAGTAACGGACTGACAGGGGAAGGCCCTTAAACTCAAAGGGAACCTCTGATCAGAACAAACGCATTCACTACACAAAAACTTTACAGAAAATGCTCACTCAAACACAAAAACACAAGACAGCTGTTAAAACAGCTTTTTGTTGAGGATTTAGAAAATTCCTGACAGGAAAGTAAGTGAAAAAAGCACTACTTAGCTCAGCCAGCTCGAGACCACGTCTTAGCTTGTTAGCGGCAAACGAGATCTGGGGGACTGGTAGTGGTGCATCCTGGGATATAGTAAGCTCAGCCAATAAGAGACTTCGCTCTTTGGCATAAGCGTGCCGAGTCGGAGCCGAGGATCGGCTCCGAACCCATCAGTCAGAATGTAGGCGAGATAGGATCACATAACATCACATATTAACAAGTGATGCGGTCTTATAAAATGAATATAATGTAATACAACCAAGGAGGTGAATCAAAGAACACATGCATGTATGCACGGTCTAAAAATGTGTAAAAGGTGGTTATGGTTTGAAAACAGCCCAAAAGTAAACTTAATCCGCCACTGGCCAGATGCATTTTCTTTGAATGTGAGTTTCAATGCTGTTTCAATGAAGTTTATTATTAATGCTAAGTCTGTTTTCACTGTGACACTGTATTGTTTTGTTTAGCAAATGTATATCAGTATCTGTGCTATAAAAATTTGAAATAAAAGTTTTAAATTAAATCCAAATATCTGTAATTACTGTAGAAGTAAAGAAAATAGAATGCACACTGACAGGTTTTAACAGTGTTTATGGTAACTGGGGAGAAATAGTTGGGGGGGGGGTTGATCCATTATCCTGTCTAGGGCCCCATTTGACTATGATCTGGCTCTGCTCCTACCTTCATCAACAAAGTCACAAGTGCATACTTCATGGCAGCATGAATCTATTTAAACATTTAAGATTCTCTATACAAATAAAAAGGGGGTCTGGATCATAAAGGTAAGTCAAAAAAAGGCAAATCAAGTTGAAATGATTGCTCCCAACAGATCACGATGTAGGCAACTAAAGGGACAGCAGCATGCGCAACTGACAATCGTCTGTGTTAATGAACCTCTAATAAATTAAAACATTTTTTATTAGGATGTTGACCAGAAACCAATGACACACAAACCTGTGCTTTTCATACTCCATGTGCAAGTCAAATGCAAGACAAAAAATGAATCTTCATGCAGAAAAATCATAACATGCACATGAAGGACATGTTTCTGAACTGATACATTCATTTTATCATTATTAAATCTTTGTGTCAATGAAAACCTTACTTGAAAGTCTTCTTAGGAAACTTAGTGATTAGTTTCATAGAAAAGAAATTAGAGAGGTTAAACCAGAAATCCATTCTGCATTAGAAAAGAGTCTCACCCTTCTAGTAACAATGGGGTCAACTTCTTTAGGATCTCTCTGACTAAGAGTCATGAGGTCAGCATTTAGGGTCCGAATGCGTTGCAAGCATAGCCGAATATAACGAGCAGACGTAAACTCCAACAAGGTGGGGGAAGGGTCATCTGCACTTGGCCTTCCATTGATTAATGATGTATGGATCTGTATGGAGAAAGACAAAGCAAAACACCACCATTTAGTATTATCAATATAATTAATGATGGAAAACAATGTTTGGAAAGGATGTGCTAGTCCACAAACAAAAAACACTAGAAAAACAGACGTGATACGATTGCTTTTACTGGATTTTAAAATTACCCAAGCTTTCAGACTATGAAAAGTACTTTCTCAGGAGTTAAAGTTGAAGGAGTTGGAGTTGAAGTTGAGGAACCCCATGTTCATGTTAGTCCAAAACAAGTAACCGTAAAATCTATGTACCACTCACCATGTTCCACAATTACTGCAGGTCGCTTTTGAAAGCAATTGAAAAACATGGCCATGTTTCTACTTAACAAGACATGGATAATCTAAAACTATTTTAGTTTTTAGAGGCAACACATTTTAGTCCCACTACGTCTGCCTGCTGCATGTATCAGAAGACCACATGCACACACCAGCTTTGAAACATGAAAACCTAGTTCTAATCACAACAGTGGTACGCTTTAGCAGCAACAGTTACTTTAAACATGCGCGTTTCAAAAAAGAACGACAAATGGATCTTGGACTTGTCTGTTTTAAGCAAGAAAAAAAAAGAAAGCACTTTTAGTCAGTAAAATGTCACTGCTGCAGAATACATAGATATATCACTGCTGCAAAAAGTCTTCCCCCTCTTTCCAGATACATATGCATATGCATGCATGTAGACACAAATACACACACATCCACTCTGCTTTTTTACTTTAATGTATTTCTTCACAGTTCCTAACCTAACACTGCACCACAGCCTAATACACTGTGATGCATTTTCACCAACTAATAATGTAAATATATGTTTCACTTGTTTAAAATAAAATCATTTGTGAAATCTGATTTTTCCTAAGCTGATATCACCTTGGGTTTTGCTGACCTCTGGTGAATGTCACCCTTCAATTATGTCAACGTTAGGACAGTATCAGAATGCATCCACAAACTTTAATGGCTGCACCCCTGCACATGCAAAGGACTGCATCCATTAAAATCTAAGAACCGCATTATAATGCTGTTACCAAGGAGAAAATAAAATGTATTTATGTGGGTCGCTCATTAATAAAAAGTCTGCAAAGCTTTTAATAAGAAACAGGAAAAATAAAGCAGGAATGACAGAGGGGAAAATGCATCATGGCAATAAGCCACCAAGTTTCATGATGCATATTCAAACTTGGGAGGAATGCTTTAAGATGGTCAGTCATATGACATACATCTTTACAGAGTTTGTGTCATCCTGTTAGCATCAATGTGTTGAAAGCCTTTCTAACAAGCACATCCTATTAGCTCAGATCACAATAGTCTTCCCCTTTCTCCCATTCCACCCCACTCACAAAACTCTACTGACACAGCTTCTTTGTAATGCCACCTCAAACATGGGCATCTCAACCTGCTAACCTAAGAGACAGCACCTCCTTCCCCAGTTTTAGACATCCACACAAGCTGCTTGTGAATGCTTTTTTTTTCTTATAAGACATTACTTAACTCCATATTTCTACTACACTCACACTATCCTATTTCCCTAGGATCACCCCTTAATGTAATGTTAACACATCCATGCTAGAGTAATTCTGTCTCTCTTCCCTCTTTTAATCCTACACCCTCTTCACTTTCTCGCCATACCTAGTTCTACCTTGCATATAGAGGATATGCTGTTCTGCGTGAAAAACCTGTGCTGGGGCCAATCAGCTGAAAATACTAAAGCCCTGGCTACCCCAGAAGTGTCTGGAAAAGATTCCACTTCTTCTATAACTCTCCAATGACAGTCAAGAGCAGCCATAGATGGATCCTTGTCTGCTTGTCTAGAAAGTTTCAGAGAAGTGGGGGAAAACCTCCCAGGAGAATTTGGCTTTAGGGATGTCTTCTTTTTGCTTTCTCAGCTAATCCTGGCCATGGGTTTTTGAAAGTCACACCTCGGAGTCTCCTGCCAATTAGGGTTCCTCCCTGGGCAAAAGGTCCTTCAGCACTAATTTATTCAGTCTTTCTTTACTTGTCCTTTTATCAAAGGGTTTACAAACGCTACAATCACAGCCCCTTTAAGCTGTACATAATGGTTCTGTACCAATAGATCTGCTGATACGGATAGTCTGCCACATGGGAATGTGATTCTTTAAAAGGAAAAGTACAGTTTTGTACCTACCATAAATGTAGATGTTCGAGTGCTAATACAGCTGCAGTCATAACAGATGGGTTCTCCTGCCGTCAGGCGGGTCCTCGGTCGGCCGAATTCCAAAGTCTAGGTCCGGCGTCGGTTGTCGTCGCTTCTTCCCTGACGCCAGAGCGACAGGGGTATAAAGGAACCAGCCGACGCCATTTTCTTCAGTTTTTCTTGCCCCAGATGTCAGGTGCCCCCAGAAGGAAGGCAATACATAAATTTGTGTAATAAAGCAGTGCAATATAATCAAAATACAATAGTTGCAAGCAAATACACCATAAATGAATACCCCAATCAGGTTGTATGAGGATGTGTTAGCCTATAGGCCTGTCCCAAGAGGGGAAGGAGGGTGGGAAACCTGGACTGCAGCTGTATTAGCACTCGAACATCTACATTTATGGTAGGTACAAAACTGTACTATGTTCATCGTGCATACAGCTGCAGTCATAACAGATGGGTAGAATCCCAAAGCTAAGAAAGGGGTGGTAGGCACTAGGTGGAACTAGGAGGAGCCAGGATGCCCTGCAAGACTGCAGTGGCAAAGCCTGCTCTAGTTTTGGAGTATAATGGTAGGTGGTAGTGCTTGGAGAACGTATGCACAGAACTCCAAGTGGCTGCTTCCAAAATATCTTTGGTAGGAACTCCTCTGAGGAAAGCTGCAGAGGTAGCTGTGGCCCTTGTGGAGTGAGATCTGATGCCTGTAGGTACAGTTTTGCCATGAAAAGAATAGCAAAAGCGTATGCAGTGGGCTATCCATTTTGAGATTGTCTGTTTCGAAATTGGCTTTCCTTGAGCTCCTACAGCATAGGACACAAAGAGCTGTTCTGATTTTCTGAAAGGCTTTGTTCTGTCCAGATAATAACGTAGTTGTCTGTGGATGTCCAAGGAATGTAGTAATCTCTCCCCTTTGTTTTGAGGATTAGGATAAAAGGTAGGTAAGTGTATGGCCTGATTCAAAGCTACCCTGGATACCACTTTAGGCATAAAGGACAGATTGGTTCGTAAGGAAACTCTGTCCTGATGGAAGATGATAAAAGGCTGCACAGCCATGAGAGCTTGTAGTTCTGAAACTCTACGAGCTGAGGTAATAGCCAGAAGGAAAGCTGTTTCCAGGACAAATATTGTAAATCTGATGAGGCAGCTGACTCAAAGGGAGGCAAGGTCAGTTTTTCCAGAATGAAATTGAGATCCCAAGCAGGTATTGGTTGTTTTCTTGGGGGTCTTAGATTCTTAGCCCCTCTGAGGAACTGTCTTAAGAGAGGGTGAGAGAATAAGGGTGGATCAGTGTTGTATTCTGCAGAAATGGCTGAGGCATGGATTTTGATGGAGGAGAATGAAAGTCCACTGCTTAGCAGCTCAGCTAGATACTGTAGTATTTGAGGTAAATTCAGTTTTCCAGGATCCTGGCCCTTTTTCTCATTCCAGACACAAAACCGTTTCCATTTTGCGGAGTAAGCTTTTCTAGTTGACGGCCTTCTGGCCTCCAAAATGACATCCTGCACCTCCTTGGAGAGTAGGGTCTGTTGTGATGCTAAGGAATCTTCCATGCGGCTAGATTGAGTGTTTTAGCTGGCTGTGAAGAGTTTTGAAGCTGTGCTGAGTCAGAAGAAGAGGCATTAGAGGCAGGGTCCATGGTGGGGAATGCGTCAGACTCCTCAGGAGTGGGTACCAGTGTTGTCTTGGCCAGTCCGGAGCAATGAGAATCATCTTTGGTCTGTCTGCTCTGGTTTTCAATAGAACTTTGGGCAGCAGAGGAAGAGGTGGGAAGGCATAAACTGTCATTGATGTCCAACTGAAAGAGAGAACGTCCACTCTCCAGGCCTTTGGATGGAAAATCCTTGAGCAGAATTTTGTCAATTGGTGATTTTTGTGGGAGGCAAAGAGATCTATGTCTGGCCTTCCCCATGCTTGGATTATTTCTGTAAAAACTTTTGTGACAATATGCCAATTGTTTGAAAATAATGCCAGCTTTCCTCCTAAGGGGGCTGCCATTTGAGTCTTGCTTGGCATGCAAAGGGGAAAGTCATTGGGCTTGCTTTCTGAATGATTGCGAGTTATCCTCAGCACCTCTTTGTGTAGGAGATTGCCATTGTCTGCCTCTAAACGATCCTTGGGATTGTCCTCTGCCCCTCGGGCGCCTGTATCTGCCTCTTTGGGGTCTGTCTGTGGCTGGAAAGGACCAATTTTTGGAAGGCCAATTTCTACTGAAACGTGGGGGTTGTACCTGTAGAAAAGCTTTCACAGTTTGCATTGATTTAGCCTTTTCCTCCATTTTCCTTAATACCTCCTCAGCATTAGCACCAAATAATACATCCTTTTGAAGAGAGGCATCTAGTAATTTAGCTTTGACATGATCACGCAAGGTTTGTTCCTTGAGCCAGGCATGTCTACGTATGACTGATCCTGTAACAGCAGCTCTACATGAGGCCTCTAGAGCATCAAAACCACATTGTAAGGTATGCTTACCCACTTGTTCTGCACTATGCATCAAATCCTGCAACTCCTTCAAGTCTGGTTGTTCAGGTTGTGACATTTTACTTTTCAATTGTGATAACAAAAACTGTTGGTATTTTAGCATATGGAACTGACAGTTTAAGGCCCTCATGGTTAAGGTAGCCGAGGTATATACCTTTTTTCCCCACCTTTCTAAGGATCTGGAATCTCTCTCGGAAGGTAATGGATTTTTAGCAGTGGAGGCCTTAATTCCCTTGGAGCCCTGTGAGATGGTTTCTGGGTCAGCAGCGTGGCTTTTGTATAGAAATTGGTGTGAGTCAGGAACCCTGTAGTACCTGTCAGGCTTAACTGGGGCTGGAGGCAGAGTCCAGGTTAAGGCAGACCTCCGAGTAAACATCATCTAGGATGTCCAAGACAGGAGGTATAGCCAGAGGCCTGTGCTGAGGTAGTAAGAGAAATTCCCTAAGCCTTTTCTTAGAATCTGAATAATCTTGGCCTTCCCAGTGGAAGTGTTCCCTTAAGGTATGCAAAGTTTCCCCAAATGAGTAATCCCTCTGGGGGGGGGGGGGATACAGAAGGAATGGACTCCTCCGCATCAGAGTCTTCAAAAAGGGAGTAAGAATGTTCCTGATCATCAGAGTGCTCTGAAATAATGGAGCCCTGATCAGAGGAGGGGGATTCTTCCTCCACTCTGGGCCTTTTGTCCGGTGGGGGTTGAGAACCCCTGATGAGAGTAATTAAATCCTCAGCCATTTTAAGCATCTGCTTTTTAGGCATGGGGCCTGGAGATGGGCCCTGTGTAGCTTGTCTCTCTGCGACCTCGGGCACAGGAGACACCGCCAATGAAGTGTCGTCAGTAGTCAGGGGCTGCGTAGGCGCCTCGCTGAGAACCAGACCACGTGTAGTCGGCTTTGGCGTGGTGTCGGTAGAGGCCGCGGACCTCGTGTGTCGGTCCTTATCTTTGCGTTTTTTAGACAAAACTGGAGTCGGAGTATCCGACGACATAATATAGTTAAATGTTTTTCCAAAATAATGCTGGGCGAACTCCGTCCGACGCTTAATGGTGCGTTTGTTGAATGTAGCACAAAAGCGACAGACCGAGACGTCGTGGTCTGGGCCTAAACAATGTATACAGAGGGAATGGAAATCCTTATGCGGTATTTGCTTCCCACATGAAATACAATTATTAACTTTGTCTGACATCGGTCTGAGGCAAGAAAAGTTTCCCCAACGGGGTACTTAGCTTTCAAGAAGACTTCGGTTTCAAAATTTTCGTAATTTCAGGAGCTGGCCGACCGGCACTTGTGAACTGCTTCTGCTTCGGGCACCGCGCGGCAAGAAAGACTGAAGAAAATGGCGTCGGCTGGTTCCTTTATACCCCTGTCGCTCTGACGTCAGGGAAGAAGCGACGACAACTGACGCCGGACCTAGACTTTGGAATTTGGCCGACCGAGGACCCGCCTGACGGCAGGAGAACCCATCTGTTATGACTGCAGCTGTATGCACGATGAACATCCCAGTGTTACTCTCCATGTGGTGACGACATCTAGATAACATTTATGAAATGAACTTGGAAAACAACATATTTATTCTCCACAGACAATCACAGACCTGCATTAAGGCTGTGGGACAACCTGTGGAATTCATCCATGGGATAATTCAGCCAGAACTTGTGGAAGTAAAATAGTGTGACACTTGACGGCCTTACTCAGTTCATGAGAAGGCCTGTTCTTTCTTTAGTGTCCAGGTATAGACAACAAAGAGTGGAGACAGTTGAAGGGGAAGATTATAGAAAGGCCCCCCGCGCATGTGCGCGCACACACACATATACTGAGGTAACGGTTTGTCTCCTCTGCATCACATCATCAACTTGATCCTGAGAGAGCCGGGCAAAGGACTCCTCTTCCAGAAAATGGTCGTTCAGGACTCCTTCCTTAAGGTACAGTCATGTCATCAATCCTACAGAAACCTGTAGTGGGGCACATGACATCTCACTGTGGAACCTGTAGACAAGATCACACAAAGGTCCTCCAGGAGTCCATAATAATAGAAATCATCAAGCTTATCAGGTGTCTTCCTAATCAAGTGAGTCTAAAAGTGGTACAAGTGAGAAGATGGTGGTTCTAAGCCCCAACATGACAGAGTGCTACATTTCCTTGTCATACCTGTCCAAAGTTCTGTTACTTTTGTTAAGTGTCCTGGCAGAAAATGCAGTGATGTCTGGAACCTACGCTATACAGGACAAGTCATATACAAGAGTTTGCACTGGGAAGCATGGTGACTTATCTACCCACTCAAGTGGCAGTTTCTAAAGAAGTAAACCAATCACATCTGCACTCCGTTAAACCAAAAGGACCCACAGAACCAACATGACAGAAAAAAGGGAAATAAAAACACTGAGACAACAAATAAAAAATTGAGAAATTTAATGCAGTTAAGCACTTTCATCTCATCACATACAAGACTTCATCAGAACTAAACACCTCAGCGCGCGCGTATACACACACACACACACACACACACACACACACACACACACACACACACACACACATGTATATAAAGGCAATGCAATTAAAAGCTTGGTAATTAATTTCTTAAAGATACTGTCACGAAAAAAAAAGTTATGTCCTCAACATAACGTTCCATGTGTGTTGTCCTTCTCGCCTTCATTCTTAACTGGTTGGGTTTGGAACCAATCCTCGGTTCCAACTCGGCCTTATACAAAAGCTCAAGGTCTTCCACCAACTCGTTGCTGAAACCCTATCCCATCATGCTCTAGGAAAGCTCCTCAGATCTTGTTTGCTGATACAACAATGGGTACCCAATGAACTATGTAATATCTTATAGACCAATAAAGAAGGTCAGAGCACATTATTTACCAATTATATCTGCTCGGTCCTCCAGAAGCCAAAGGCTGGGGGGAAGGAGGGTGGGATGCAAGAATGAAGGCAAGAAGGACAACACACATGGAATGTTATGGTGAGGACATAACTTCTTTATGTGATGTTGTCTTATCTCACCTTTACTCTTAACTGGTTGGGACAGCGTCCCTAGCACCATCTTTCAATGTTGGCTCAAGGGAGAATATTCCTCAGAAGAGTGGACCCAAAGGAGACCCTGTTCCTGGAGGCCAAATCAACTTTGTAATGAGTGATAAAGGTATGAGGCCTTGCCCATGTTGCTGCAGCACAAGTGGTATCAATTGGTAGTCTAACCCGAAAGGCAGAAGAGGTTGCTATGGCTCTTGCAGAATGACCTTTTACTTCATGGGAGAGTTCTTTGTTTTGAGATTGGTAAGTAAAGGTAATACAATTTGATAGCCATTTCGAAAATGTGACTTTAGGCACAGGAGCACCTTTCTGAGTCTGAAAAGGATACAAATAACTGGTCAGGTTTTCTGAAGTCCTTTGTCCTGTGTAGGTAGAAATGTAACTGTCTATGTACATCTAGTTCGTGTAACATGTATTCTGCCTTATTATCATAGTTGGGAAAAAGATTGGTAGTTCTATAGACTGGCACAAATTAGACTCAGAGCATACTTTGGGTAGAAAGGATGGGTTTGTTCGTAGCGATATTCTTTGTGGAAAAGCATGTAAGGGGGCTTTACAAACAATGCTTGTAGCTCTGAAACTCTTCTAGCAGAAGTGATGGCTATCAAGAGAATTGTTTTCCAAGTCAAGTACTTTAGATTACACGATGATGCTGGTTCAAAGGGGGAAAGAATCAAACGGGATAAAACAAAATTCAGGTCTCATGGTGCTGGAGGGGCTTTAATGGGTGGTCTTAATAAAATAGTGCCCTTAAGAAAAGCTTTGAAAAGTCTGTGGGACATCACATTCAGCCCTGACTCACCTAGATGGAAATTAGATACCGCTGCTAACTGAACTCGAATAGTAGCTGCAGTTGCACCTTCATTAAACAGCTTTGCTAAGAATTCAAGAATGGAGGGGATTGGGGCAGAGAAGGGGTTAATGTGACTATTCAAGGCCCAAGAAGGAAATCTTTTCCATTTAATCATATATAACTTCCTAGTAGAAGCTTTATGAGATCAGGATATGTTTCACTGATGGAGAAAGGTTAGGGAGCCTGGCTATGTTTGGAATCGGAGCAAGTTGTCAATTTGAGGTTTTGAAGGGAGAGGATGCAGCATTCCTGATGCATGAGTCAGAAGGTCTGGAATTAGGTCCAGAATCCACGGCTCCTCCTGGAGATGAGGTCAAAGGAAGGGGAATCAGATTTGATGAGGCCAGTATGGGGAGACGAGTATCACACTCCTTCCCAAGAAACTGGCTTTCTGAACAACTTTTGGTATCAGCGGAAAGGGAGGGAAGGCGTAGAGGAGAGCCGAGGGCCAGTCGTGTACAAGTGCATCCCTTGCTGACTCCTCCGGAGGTGGGATTTGGGATAGCTGCTTCATTTGGCAAAAAGGCCGCAGCAAGGATGGCCCCATTTGCAGAAAATTATCTCAGCTACTTCTTGTCTTAAGGACCACTCGTGAGGCATCAGAATCACTCTGCTGAGTTTGTCCGCTATCACGTTGTATTTCCCCGGGATATGCAGAAAGCATTGAGAGAAGGTTACCCACTGCCATACTTTCAGGGCCTTCCGACAAAGGGGGTAAGACCTGGTTCTTCCTTGCTTGATTATGTACCACACAACCAACATGCTGTCTGTCTGTATTGCAACAGTTCCTAGCAGAAGACAGTCTTGGAATGCTTGCAACTCTAGAAGACGCCTCATCTCTAGAACACTGATGTCCTAATGGGTCTCGTAATCCTGCCAAGTGCCTTGGACTGTCCTGCCCAGATAATTCCCCCCACCCTATCTAGGAAGTGTCCACGGTCACCATGGCTAACGGCTGTGGAACAATAAAGGGTCAACCTACTGATACATAAGTGGAGTGAAGCCACCAATGAAGGTCCTTCTTGCAGGATTCTGTTATAGTTTGGTGGGAATGGGTAGTTCCTGCATGGACCACTGAGTGAACAGTAGCCACTGTAGAATTCTCATATGCAGACGTGCTAATGGAATCAAGTTTATTGCTGCTGCTATGGTCCCCAGTATTTTCAGGACTGTTCTTGCTTGTACTCTTTTGTTTTTGACTTGATGTCGCAGGACCTGAACTCTTTCAGGGGGAAGTTTCACCATCATTTTTGTTGCATCTAGATCTGCTCCTATGAAAACAATATGCTGAGACGGCAACAAGGCAGATTTTTCGTAATTTATTGTGATTCTTAGGTGAGAGCAGAGCTGCAAGGTGGTGTCTCTCATTTTTGATAGTAGGTGCTCGGTGGTGGCAGTTAGGAGCCAGTTGTCTAGGTACGGAAACACTCAGAATCCCAGGCATCTCAAGTGAGCCGTAACTACTGCCATACACTTGGTGAACACTCTGGGGGCTGTAGTGAGACCAAAGGGCAGAGCTTGAAACTGGTAGTGACTGGCTCCCAGCCATAAGTGCAAGTGACTCCTGGGTCACCTGTCCATCTTTATGAGGTAGTACGCATCCTTGGAGGTCTACAAAGCACATCCAATCGTACTGTCCCAGAAAAGGGAGTATCAACTGCAATATTACCATCCGGAACCTTGACTTTCTTACTGACTTGTTTAATCTGTTGAGATCCAGGATGGGTCTCCAGTACCCTGTTTTCTCTGGAACTAAAAAGAATCTTGAGTAAGTTCCGGATCCTGTTTGGTCTGCGGGGACTGTCTGGATGACTTTTTTTCTAGCAACTTTTGAATTTCTACAGTTGTCTGTTCAATTTGACAAGGTGGAACTATTGCATTTTTTTTTTTACGTTTAGGACGGGGAGATAAAAAGGGTATGAAATAACCTCTGGATACAATGCTTTGTACCCACTTGCCTTTTGTTATTTTTAGCCAGGCTTCTGGATACAAAGATAAGAGACCCCCCGACTCCCTCCAGAGAAGGACCTCCTTTCAGGAGCGCTGGAAGGGCATACCAAGGAAAGATTTCTTGTCGCCCTGATTTTGTGGGCCCCCCCCTCTGCCGTGTGGCCAGCGTCTTCCATTACTACTTCCCCCTCTGCCCCTGGGGGAAGAATCACCACATGTCCTGGAAAGCTCTCTGGGATTTTTGGAACCACATCCCCCCCCCCATGACCTTTTGGATAAGGTCTAGAAGGTAGTGAAAAAAGGACTCCTATGGCAAAGAGAGTTTTCCCTTCTTGTTCATACCTGGTTAGTGTGTCTTTGACTTTTGGCCCGAACAGGGATGAGCCATCGAAAGGGGCGTTAACAAAAGAAGATTTAAAGGGTTCTGCAAAATCGCACAAGCGCATCCATAAATGTCTCCTTAGGGAAATTCCTGAAACCGCTGCCCTACTCGCTTCATCCGATGCATAAGAAATGAGTCTCATGGAGGAGATAACCACTGAATTTACAGTGGAAAGCCGAGAGGAAACCTTCTCTGATACCCCTTCAGCTACTGAACCTTGGAGAGCATCTCCTAGCTCTTTCAGGAGCTCTCTCTGATGTCTGCTAAAGTAAGTGAGATAATTCAGCGATCTAAGAGCAAAAGTCGCTGAAAAATATATGCACTTTCTGTATCTGTCCATCATACGAGACTCCTTGTTTGGTGGATGGACAGAAGAAGACATCTCTGAAAACTTTTGTGGCCACTGCCACCACCATATCATCTACTGGGACCTCTTTTGTAAGAAAACTCTTGTCTGTAGGAGACGTGATGAACTTGTTTGGCCTCCGAGGAACAGGGTCCACTGAGTATGGAGACTCTCAAGCCTTTCGACAAACTAGGTCCATCAGTTTGTCGAAAGGCAGAGACACGCAAATGGTGGAAAGGCAAGACCCAAAAGCCTTCAGGTATAAAGACTCCTTCTCAGAAGGGTTGATGGGCTTCAAGGCGCCTCTCTGTTTAAGTATTTCCAGGATGTCTACAAGGGACAGATCCTCAGAGCCCGACCATGGGGACCCTTCCAACTCATCAAGATCTGTATCGAATGTGATGGACTCCTCTGGGGAGTCTAAATGCTTCCTCTTGCATAGTCTCTTCCAAGGGACCTCTTCAGAAGGGTATTCTTGAGAGGTTTCAGAAGAGAGGGGCTCACCCAATGGGGCATCCTGAGGCTTAGGGCCTCCACATCTCTATGGATGCAGTGGTGCTGAGACAGACACCAGTGCCTTAGGGGGAAGAATGCCCGGACCTGAGAATGGACCAGTCTGTGGAGACAGCACTCTCCTCTTCACCTCAAATGCCCCCCCACCCCTGAACTGAGGAAACTCCCAGCTCCGAAGAACCAGAGGGCATCTCCACAACCAAGGGGTTGGCTCTGAGGCAGATGTAGGAGCCGAGCTCACCTGCGCTGAAGCCCTGAGAGGCAAGGTCGGATCCGACAACTGTCCGATCCGAATCTCCTCCCCAGACCCGACCAAACAGCATCAGTTCCTAGACTCCTCCAGTTCAGACGGAACAGAGGATGTCAGAGCAGTAGTCGGAATTGAAGACCGTGGGATAGGTCTCATCTCCAACGGTTCCACTACTATCAGTTCTAGACATTCTGGCTCCAAAGTCAAAGATCGTCTCGGAGGAGGAATTGATAGTGAAAGGGTAGGCTTGGTCAGTTCCGAAACCCTCTGGGATGGATCTGACAACCTGGCAAGCTCCGGTGTCTTCAAAAGCCTCCGCACCACGCAATCCACATCATCATCAGAGAAGCTCCTGGAGGATCGCGTGGAGGGGGCAGGAGATTTTGAACTCTGTAATAAGAGAGATCTTTAAGGTTGGAGATACCAGTTCCAATTTGGGGGACTGGCTCCGTACCTGTAATCCCAACGGCTCCGAAACTGAAGGAGCCAGGGTAGAAGATTTCTCGGGCCAGACAGTCTTCAGGTCTGAAGATGACACTTTTTGCAATTTTTTCGATGGCTCCGACTGAGCCTCTGAGGAAGATGATTTTTTTCCCCAATTTGTCTGATTTAGAAGAGGGGGAATGAGCTGACCTTGAAGGACCCTGACCTTCTTTATAACTTCTGAAAAAGGGGTCTTCAATAAGCCTCTCAAAATCAATGTATTCTTTCTCTCCAGTAGTACCCTATGACTGAAGGAGTGGCATGTGGCAAAAGACTCCTGAAGGTATACTGTTCCGAGACAGTACACGCAAACTATATGTCTGTCAGTAACGGACATTTTTTGGCTGCACTTAGTACACTTTTTAAACCCTGAAGGTTTACTATTCTTAGATTGCTTCGTAGACATCCTAAGAGAAAACAGCAACAGTAACAAGAAAAGCTAAACAAGTACCACAAAGTATATGTATATATATATATATATAGATATATATATATATATATATATATATATATATATATATATATAGTACAACACCTTTTTTTTTTTTTTTTTTTTTTTTTTTAAGGAAACAATATAATATCAACTATAAAACAGAAAAAAATGGCCGTTTAAATTAAACGGGCCAAGGCAGCCCTCTAACTTAAAACAGCTAGCCTGGTAATTTAACAAGGAGCACCAATGTAAAAAACTTAAGGTAAAAACGACTCTCTAATCTGAAAGGAGCCTAAATAGTAAAAGAAAATAAGCCCTAAATAAAAACAGGCTTAAGGGAATTAAATTGTAAGCCAGGACAGCGTAAGGGAAAAAAGGCCTTGAGAATAAAAATGACGGCCAACAGCAAAAAGCCTAAGTACCATGTTCAGTCATAGCCTCACCTCAGGCTATGTGCCTACTGAATGGCACACCGCAACAGTTATCCCACTTGACAAAGGGGATGCCACCACGGACCCGGGAAACTACCATCCCATTAGCCTGACGAGCCTGGTCTGCAAGGCCATGGAACGTATCATCTTGGAGCTTATAAACAAAGACATAGGTAACCTCCAAACCCTGGACCCCACTCAGTTTGGGTTTGTAAAAGGTAGATCATACCTACTAAACCTGGCTGACTTCTTTGAAGCAGTCACTACAGCTGTAGATGAGGGCAAGGTAGTGCACACAGCCTATCTTGAACTCGTCAAGGCTTTCAATACCATCCCCCACTTTGGAATTATAGATAAACTCACTAAACTGGGCATAAATCCCTATGTCACAAGATGGGTGGCCAACTGGCTCACTGACAGAACCCACACAGTAAAAGTAGCCGACTCCAAGTCCGACTTCAGACCAGTGAGGAGTGGAGTACCACAGGGTTCGGTCCTGGGTCCTCTCCTGTTCAGCATCTACTTCTCTGAAGTGCAGGCCAACACAGAAGGTCTTTGGCTAACAAAGTTCACAGATGACTGCAAACTGGGAGCCATAATAGAATCACCTAATGATGTAGACATTCTACAAAAGGGCCTCACAGAGACGGATGCTTGGTGTCAAAGTCATGGCCTCAAGCTCAATGCCAAGAAGTGCACTGTCATCCCCTTTGAAAAAAAACTCGATACCCATGAACTACCACATATGCGGTAGCTCACTAAACACTGAAAGTGTGATAAGACACCTCGGCACACAGGTGGACAGTAATTTCTCCTTTGATAACCACATCGCCACAGTAGTTAGGAAATCCTTCTATGTGGCACACCTCATCACAAAAGGGTTCTCCTCTAGAAAAAAGGAAGTTATTGCTCCTCTCTACTCATCCCTCATCAGACCCATTATACAGTACAATGCTCCATTTGGCATGTATCTCACAAGACACCTACAACAATTGGAAAGGCCACAGAAATACCTCACTAGGAAGATTACTGGCCTCAAACAGATGCCATATGCAGACAGTCTCAAAAAACTCCAGCTCTACTCCGTCACATATCGCCTACTCAGAGGCGATCTCTGTCTAACATACAAAGCTATGTCAAACCCAGAGCTGCTGGACATGCTACACTTAAAGAAATCCCAGTCTGTCCGAACCACACACTCCAGAGACCTAAACCTTATCAACACAATAAACAGAACATGCTGGATAGGTTCATAGGTTCATAGGTTCATACTAGGCTATCTGCCCGAGGGCATTTACAAGCCTAGCCCATAGTTTTGTGGCTTACGCCACCCCTTTAGTATGGGGAACTATACCCATTATTTTGCTGTGCCTCTGTTGAGCAGTGACACTGAGGTAATCCCTGGGGTATATAGATTCCTGTCCCAGAGACTTCCCATACTCTGGAACAAACTACCCATTCCTGTCAAGCAAACCTCCTCATTGGCCCTCTAAGAAAAACCTTGACGACTGGATGGGAAATAGAAAATTCACCCCAGGGATAATTTCTGCAGCACTGCTTGACAGGGGCACAGGAAAATAATTTTCTTAGGTGGTGAAAGCCAGAGAACCTTTTTGGTTAGGCTTATATAGTTCCCAGGGCTGACAGCCTAGTACCTACCTATGAACAGCTGAAGCCAACACTCTAAAACTACTTTAACAAACACTAGCAATATATCTATATGAAAAATTAAAGACAGTTATTCAATTATGAATAAGGAAATTTCCACTTAGCCAGTGCCAGTATGGAAGCACCTGATCTTGTTTAGTGGCAAATGAGATCTGAGGAGCTTTCCTAGAGAATGATGGGATAGGGTTTCAGGCACAAGCTAGTGGAAGACTTCAAGCTTTTGTATAAGGCTGAGTCGAAACGGAGGATCGATTCTGAACCCAACCAGTGAAGAATGAAGGCGAGATAGGACAACATCACATTAAATATTTCAAAGACAAGAATAAATATATACCTCAACAACAATAAACTAAATATTCTAACATCATAATTTAGCTGCCTTCATATTAAGAAATGGATAAACAGAAATTGTTTCATTTAGCCCTGGTGGTTCACTGGCATTCAATCCCAACTGCCACAGTAATTCCTATATTCTAGGGTACTCTCCCAACTACCACTCCTTGTATGTCTGTTAACTACCTCTAAAATAGCAAATCTGAACTTAGTGAAACCCAGACAAGTAGTAGTATGCTTAAAAAGAAAATTTTTACTTTTCCTATTTTTTTATATTTTGATAAAGTTCGTAAATCCTTTTACATAGTGACCTCTCAGATTTTCCAATATAAAAACATTTGCACTTCATAGTGCCAAACAAACTAAACCCTTGGTTTGACAGTTGCCATTTAAAAAAATACCACATGCTGGCCAAGGGAGTATGGTATAACCATTCTGGAATCTGAACAAATGTAAAACATTGGTGGCAGTAACTACATTTATGTGTATTACTCACTTACAATGTTTCATGTGGCGCTTCTTTATGTGTACTACTCACTTACAATGTTTCATGTGGTGCTTCTTTATGTGTATTACTCACAATATTTCATGTGGCTCTTCTTTATGTGTATTACTTACGTACAATGTTTCATGTGGTGCTTCTTTATGTGTATTACTCACATACAGTGTTTCTTGTGGCACTTCTTTATGTGAAGTACTCACATACAATGTTTCATGAGGTGTTTCTTGTGGCGCTTCTTTATGTGTAGTACTCGCATACAATGTTTCATGAGGTGTTTCTTGTGGCGCTTCTTTATGTGTAGTACTCGCATACAATGTTTCATGAGGTGTTTCTCTCTAACACCTTCTTCATATTACTAGCCATCTTACAAACTGCACATGGGGAGTCTGCAAACTTTTTAGAATCAAAAGCTTTTAAAATATTCTAATTGTTCTGAATAGTATTAGTAACAGCGCCGTTCAGGGGACCATATTGCAAAATCAAAGCCTTGGTAAAATTGTCATACTTATTCCTTGAAGTGATATTGTGATTGTTACCATATAAATTAAAAAGGCGTTATCAAGAATGGGGGAAAAATCATTATTTCTCCTACTTTGAAATTGATTAAAATATCTAAAACAAGTTCTTTAGGCTAGTTCTCTAGGAACAAGCCAACCAACTTATTGTTGTTGAGGTTTACATTTGTTCATGACACTGAAATATTTAATTTTTTCTTGACTGTATCTTTAAGAAATTAATTGTTACTATCAAGCTTTTAATTAGATTGCCTTTATATATGCGTCTGTGTACTGAGGTGTTTAGTTCTGATGAAGTCTTGTATGTGATAAGACAAAAACGCTTAACTACATTAAATTTCTCTATTTTTTTATTTGTTGCCTCAGTATTTTTTCCCACATTTTTATCATGTTGTTTGTGTGTCTTTTTGGTTTGGCAGATTGCAGATTTGACTGGGTTACTTGTTTTACTGTTATCTGCATTTTGGGCCACTTTTTTCTCTGTTTCGGCAGTCTCTAAAGAACATGGGCCTTTATGAAAGTAAAGGAGAAAATTAGGATGCCTCCAGGCTGTTGTAATGATGGGCTCCAAGGGTGGAATAACTCAAAGCTTCTCAAGCTTCATCCCCAAAAACTTTACTGTGTGCTTCTGAGTGGAATGGATAGGGACATGAAACTAACCTAAGCTGTTTTCATAAGCTAGGGGTATCTTCAAAGGAGGGCTGTGTGTGGAGAGGAAGAACTGAGATGGAATCATTACCTTTGCCTGCCATGAGACCCTCTGACTCAAACAAGGATAAGGAGGGTGAAGGAGTACCATGATCCCAACAACTCGTAGACATGACCCTGCACCAGAGTAAGTGTGTGGCAGACCAGCACTAGATACTGGAGGATCAAGAAACTGGCCTTAGATAATTTTTTAGCCAAAAATTACACAATGAGAAAAGAATGACCTGTACCAACCTTGGTGCAGGCTACAGCCCAAACCTACTAATGCCACACACCAACACCTGCCACTCAGCTTCCCACCCTGCAAAATCTGCTTGAACATGAGGCCCTGATAAGTAATTCCTGGTACAAGAAGATCAGATTAACCCTCCTTGACCAGGGCCTACAAGCCCATGTAATTCTGGATAACAACCTTCGGTAGGGACGTTTCCAGTACCAAGTATCCCTACTTTGTGACTATATGACTCTGGAGACCAATATCCAGCATAAGGTTGGTTATCCATGGTTTCAGTTAATCATCCAGAAATGAGGTGAAAGAAGAATCTCTGGATACACTCGCATGGGTAGAAGCTGACGGCACAACTGCTTCTCACCCCAAACATATTCAGCTAATGCCAAATCTTGGTTAAGCTTCAAAACCTTCCTACAAAGATAATCTGCCTGTTTAAGGTTCGAACTTTTACAAGCCAAGGATGATTTTGCCACCTGATGAGTCCATATGGCCAGATGAACAACAGACTTCACTCAAAGAGGTTCAGGCCTGGATCTGGCCCTCATGGGTTTGTACATGTGGCAATAGTCCAACTTATGTTTACAGTTACAAGAAGATCTCTCCTGCTGGTCTTATCTAAGATCTGGGAATCACTGCCTTTGGCAGTTCTCAACCTTCTGTTCTTCCACAAGACACTACAGGCAGTATCAGCATAAGTCTGGATTGGTAATCTGATGGCTACTTATAAGTTCACAGTACGTACTATGCAAGCTGCCCTTGTGGGCCATTCTAAGCCTAGCCAGTTTTTTCATTTTTGGTGCTTGAATTAGCCTATCCCATTTGATGTTAGATTGGTCCTACCCTTCCCAAGCTCAATAATTATACACAGATTCGTAGGTAAAGCAGACAGGACTTCAGTTTAAGGTCTCATCTGAAGGATGATCCCCCCCCCCCCTTTATGCTACAGTGCAGTGTCAGCAATCATCTACCTGGTGTGGAAACAGAAACCACAGTCTTCTGCACAAAAGGGAAGTATGCTATCTGGAAAAGCAGCTGGCCTATACAGGCATCAAACCCAAGAGCCCATGTGATACATATGTTTGTATGGAAGCATGGGTGTCCCAGAAGAATGGGACATTGGTGAAAAAAAAGGATGCCAAACTCTTACAGAGAGAGAAGGAATACCCAGGCAGAGATCCATCAACAAGGCACCATGACTTCAGATCTACAGCTACCTGTCTCTTCCTTGCCTGATAATAACAGTCAGCATTTTTCTTGGGATCTCTGCCAGTTGGGGGTATCTGAATCAGAAGACATCATTTTGACCAGGACGGTTTCACTCTCTTCTCTGTGTTTGAGAGAGTCTTTCTTACAGTTGCTGTAGGTGTTGATACACAGCACGCAATTTATGATCTAAGACTGACTGTTTTGGCCAAGACTCAGTAATCACTTCAACATCTGTCAGGTGTCTTGATTATAATCTAAAAGACCCAGGTTCAATTAGCTGGCTTGGTCTGTGAGACGTCAGCCACTGGGAGGGGAGTGCTAGAAAGGAGTGGCAATACTGCTGACCTGTATTTCAGTAGGAAGGATGGCACTTCCTGTAGAGGTATAGCCCCAGAACCCCAAGCCTGCTGGAGATAATGGGGGGGAGCCCAGGCATCTCATCCATGGCTTGTCCACAATGAAATCATTATTCATCAGGAGTTGGGGGTAGGACAAGAAACTCGGCCAAAATAATTACACACAAAAAGGCCTAACAATTAAAGCTTGCCTCAGCAGGCAGGAACCCTGAGACAGTGGGAGAATAAATGGATCTGAATGGTGATAAATGGGTCAAAAAATATCTGTCAGGTGTGATTTCACAGAAACCAAGCATTTTAGCAAATTGTTAAATTTGTTCCTTGTACTGCAGTGCGGGAGTATCAGCCTTTTCATCTTTAACTACAATGAGGTTCAAAATTTCTATGGAAAGTGATTATCATCTCCAAATCCATTTATTTACTTATTTTTGTTATTAGAGATTACTTAGGGACCATATTTTTTCAGTTTAGTTACAGCATGTAGAACTGCCAACGGCAGCATAATAAAAGTGTCTGGTGATCTGGTTTGTGGTGCAAATATACTGGTTGCTATACGTTTGACCATTAAATGCCGTTTGCAAGAGAATATGTTCAGGAGGAATGAATTTCTGTTACACTATAAAAATGTCTGCTTGCATCTCATTAAGCAAACTGCCTGCATGGGACCTCAAACTGAATCACTACATGTGTGGAAAGGTCTCTCAGCAAGTTTTGATTCAACAGTCCCAAATGAAACTGGGTTTGTGTATGCCTACCCAAATTCTGCCAATGCTGCCTGTTGAGAGATGAGAGGTGTAGCACTAACTACATACCTATTTTTACATTAGGAATAACCTGCCAGATTAAAAAAATTCAGCCTGACATGAAAACAGATCTTTTCATATGTATAATAATTTTCTAAGGATTTTTTTTGCAATGATTTACTCACCGTATCTAAAAAAAAAATGTGGAGCCCAAAGCCTAGACTTGGTTTTCAGTTTCCACCCACATAAAAAGGATGCCATGCATCATAAACAAACCACCAGATTTAATGTGTGGTTTCATTGTACTTCTTGCTTACTGACGTATCATGAATAGACACAGTTACAAAGGCAGCACAATCAGCGGGGAGTTCAGACAATGGAAGCCTCTATTCATTGGGCTGCAGATCTGGAAAAGGACCAAAGCCAATTCTCACAGTTCTAGCTGTACTGACTTTAGTCTGAAACTAACAAGGACAATTTCTGAAGTTCTTAATAATGCAACTAACAAGGACAATTTCTGAAGTTCTTAATAATGCAGACATGGACAAGAATTTTTTTTTTTAACTCAGCATTAGTCTTCAACAGAACTGCAATCTGTTTTTTTTCCCTTAGGCCAGCCCTCATTACAGATTAGATGGTCAGACTAATCTGCAACCTTATTAGCTAGACCAAAGTAAACAAAAATCCATCTAAATGGTCTTACTAATGCTACTGACTGCAATCACTACATACTGTAACCATTTTGCCAAAATATGCCTAACTCATGTTTACAAAACTGACATGACAACAGCTGACTTCTTCAGTAATATACAGTAAAAAAGCATTTTCTGTGGTAGGCAGTGCTCCCGGACCCCCAATCCATAAACTGTGCCTTCTGCACTCCCACTTAACATAAACAACTCAGAGCTCACAACACTTTGGAGAAAAGCCTCAGAAGTCTTTCTCTCTCTCTCTCTCACATACACACGCACATACACTACTGTACATCATTTTTCAAACCAACTTTCCACTCGAAGTAACCACTTGGCCATCCTGTTGAACTTTGCCTCTTACCCCAACGGTACAGCGATCTCACAGTTGGCATATTTAGTAGAGGGGGTGAAGCCCCCACATGGGTGGGTTTAATTTTGTTTGGTTTATTTATTTTTTTGGGATGGACAAGCGGTTACTTACCTCAAGTGGAAATTCGGTGTTCAGGATGTCGGCCTTATGGTTTTTGTTTGTCCTTTCGTCTCTGCAAAGTCAAAGTCAGTGGTGTGGCCATTCGGGTAAGTAAAGTAGACCCACACACACACACACACACACACACACACACACACACGCAAACACACACACACACATATATATATATATATATATATATATATATGGTTCCCCTTTACAATCCCGAAATACTGAAAGCTCGAATTTCAGTATCTCGGGACTGTTAAGGCGAAAATGTAAAAACTCAAAAGTGCATAAGCGTGAATTCGAATAGTTCGAATCCGTGCTTAAGTGAAGGTAATTGAGTGTATTTAAGTTTTATTGTAAGTTGTGCGTGTGGGTTAGGGTAGGGAGGTTGTGTTTGTGTATGTGTGATGTGTGATGTGTGTGTGTGTGTGTGTGTGTGTGTGTGTGTGTGTGTGCGAGGGAGTGTGGAACGGCTGCATGTGAGTGATGCATTTTTCAACTGTCAGTGCGATCTCAGAGTTGCTATATATAAGTAGTGGGGTGTGGGGGGTGCAGGGGGGCTTGCCCCCTGCGTAGATGTAATGTAGGATTGTGTAGTTTGCATGTTGTGGGTTGAATGGTGTGCATGTTGTGTGGTGTATAGTTTGTGAATATTCGGGATTTCAGTTTTCATGTTTGTGTGTTTCGGGACTGTAGACTGTTCGACTTTACAGTTTTGAGATACTGAAATTCGAGCTTTCAGTATCTCAAGTTTATAAAGGGGAACCATACAAACACACACATACACACATACATTATATATATATATATATATATATATATATATATATATATATATATATATATATATATATATATACACACACACACACACATATATATATATATATATATATATATATATATATATATATACACACACACACACACACACACACACACATATATATATATATATATATATATATACACACACACACACACACAGATATACATATACACACGCACACACATACATTATATATTTGTGTGTGTGTGTATA